>NC_045442.1:89985220-90000017 GCF_002776525.5 Piliocolobus tephrosceles | reverse complement strand
AAATAAATAAATAAATAAATAAATAAATAAATAAATAAATAAATAAATGTAAACCTTAAGGATAAAATTGTATTTCAATGATCCACTCTACAATAGAGAGACTTTGGGTCATTCATTGATTGGGCTGAGGCCTCACTCTATATTATTTCTGATTTTTTCATGTTAACAGCCTAGAAAATCTGTTACTCTTAGAATATTACAAATTAGAAAAATATATATATATATATATACATATATATATATATATTTTTTTTTTTTTTTTTTTTTGCGACAGTCTTGCTCTGTCGCACAGGCTGGAATGCAGTGGTGCAATCTGGGCTCACTGCAAGCTCCACATTCCAGGTTCAGGCCATTCTCCTACCTCAGCCTCCCGAGTAGCTGGGACTACAGGTGCCTGCCACTGCACCTGGCTAATGTTTTGTATTTTTAGTAGAGGCGGGGTTTCACCATGTTAGCCAGGATGGTCTCGATCTCCTGACCTCATGATCCACCCGCCTCGGCCTCCCAAAATGCTGGGATTACAGGTGTGAGCCACTGTGCCCAGTCGAGAGATCAGTATCTTGGATGTACAAATTATAAAAGTAAACTGAAAAGTATATAAAATATATATTTATGTATTATGAATTGTCACTCAAGTAAAGTAGAAATATTAATTTAAAATACTTTCACAAAGAAAAGTCCAGGGCAAAATAACCTATGTAAAACATTCTACCAATATTCAATAAATAATTAATGCTAATTCTTGAGCAGAAAATACTTCCAAAAAACGAAGAAGAGGAAACACTTTCCAATTCATTCTAGAGCCCAGTATTACTGTAATACTAAGGCCAGACACAAGTATAATAGAAAGACTGTGGGCAAATATGCCATATTCATATAGACACATACATCCTCAGAAAACATTAGCAAGCTAAATCCAGGCACATAAAATGTGAATATACACCAAGACCAAATGTGATTGTTTTGCAAATGCAGTTGTGAGTTAGTATCTAAAATTCAATCAAGATAATGCCCAATACTAGTAAAGAACAAAAAATGATCCTGTAAATAGGCACAGAGAAAGTTACAAAAATCAAGCATCCATTCCTGACAAAACCCCCAGCAAACTACTGATAGAATAAGATTCTGAGACCCACTAAGAGGTATCTATGAAAAACCTATAGCTAACATCATATTTAACAGTGACAGACTTGTGCTTCTTTACCTGAAAGTTTGAGAAGGCAAGAATTTCCACTTTAACCACTCTATTCAGCAGTGTGCTGGAGGTATTAGCCAGGGAAATTCTATAATAGAAAAAAATTGTCCAGATTTAAAATAAAAGTAGAACTGTCATTATTGCAAATGAAATAATTTTCTGTAAAAAAAGAGATTTTTTTTACAGAAAATATGAGAAGAATTAATACACAAATTTATCCATGTTACAAGACAGAAAACTGGCATGCCAAAGTGGATTATGGTTTATATAAAAGCAACCAACAATTAAAAATAAAATAAACAATTCCATTTATAATGGCATCAATAAAAAACATTAAGAGAAAAAATGTAAGAGAGGTACAGGAATTTTACACAATTTGTAACGCTGAAAGAAAACAAAGACAAACTGAAAAATAACTGGAAGTCAACTTATGTTCAAGGATGGTCTGTTTCTAAGACAAAGGATACATGTTTGAGGTGATGGATACCCTACCCTCCAGGATGTGAGTGATTATTATGCACTGTATGCCTGTATCAAAACATCCCATGTAACCCATACTTATGTATACCTACAATAATTTTAAAAATACTTAATATTCTTTGGATAACAATACCCTATAAATTGATTTACAGATTCACTGTAATCCCCTCAAATTTCCAAGTGTATTGTTTTAGAAATTAGAAAGTCTCTCACTCCTTTAAATCAATATATATGTACGGAAAATCAAACTGCACAAAACAATTTTTTAAAAAGAAAAACATAATCAAATGACTTGTACTTCCTAATATCAATTCTTACTAGAAAGGATAGAGTAGGATTCCGCAGTTTCTTCACATTTTCCATATGTTCTGACGAAGAATACACAGACACTTGACTGCTCTGTTATTCCGTGGCCTAGACACCTGCATGCTTTCCCCTGCAGACCTGAACCCAAAGTCAGGGCCCTGAACATTCACATCAGTAAAGGTGTTGTGTTTAGGTTGTAATTCGAAACACTTAAAAGAAAGTATCCCTGGTCCTGGGACAGATTCCTTAAGCTCTACTATAAACTGCATAACCAGACCCCTCACTGCAGACATACCTAGAAAAAGCATCCTTGGTCTCCTTTTCTCCCAATAAGATGAGCTGCAGCGCCCACTGTGGGTACATCCCTTAAGAAATGCTTTGGGATCATGATACCAGGGTTTAGAGTTTACTTCTTTGTAATCCTAACCCCCTTCATCTCAGAACAGTCTGGGGAAGTCCCTTGTGAAAATTCCCCTGTGGTCACCTTTGGGGCAACTCTAGCTAAGTGCTGAGCTGGAGGAAGAAGTAGGGGAGTCAGCAGAATTTTAAGGAATGAGCTGGGGAAAAGAGGATCCCACTGGGAGATCCTGAGATGCTTGCAAGGGTCTATGTGGGCTTTGTTGCCTGCCCCTCCCTGATGCATGCGAGCTGTCCCAGAGATGCCGAGACACTCCAAAATCTCCAGCAGGATACAGGAGGCTGATGGAGGGTCTGAAATTGCAAAGGGTCAGTAAGGAAGTCTGGTGCTTGGATATAGAGGGACAGAACTGGCTGGCATCAGCCATGGGCGGCCTTCATATTAACAGGCAGGGGAATTGCTTAAAACAGGGAGGTGGAGGGTGCAGTGAGCCAAGATGGCACCACTGCACTCCAGCCTGGGCAACTGAGCTAGACTCTGTCTCAAAAAAAAAACAAAAAAGAAAATGGGAGTTGAACACAGGTGGCTCAGGCCTGTGTACAGTTCCAGCACTTTGGGAAGCTGAGGCAGAGAGATCACTTGAGGCCAGGAGTTTGACACCATCCTCGGCAGCACAGCAAGGTCCCATCTCAACAATAAAAAACAAAGAAATTAGCTGGGCATAGGGGCAAACGTCTGTAGTCCCAGCTATTGGGGAGGCTGAGGTTGGGGGATTGTTTGAGCCCAAGGGTTTCAAGCTGCAGTGAGGCATGATCAAGCCACTGCACTGCAGCCTGGGTGAGAGAGCAAGAGCTTGTCTCTAGGAAGAAAAACAGAAGAAATGCAAGTTTTCATCACCTTCTGAGAGTAATCCACCTTCAGGAGGAATAAAGAAAGAAAAAAAAGACCACTAAATAGTTGAGGGTGTGTTCCTGGTTAGGCTCAGTTGCTAGCTGAGTAGTATCTGAAAAATTCATTAGTAAAATTATAGCCCTAGGGATGAGTCATGAAGTTAAATTATGAATGATAAATTCATTAGAAACGCCCATGGTCTTTCTTTACATGAATTCCAGTGAAAAATTCCTAAGTGCCTAAATAGTAAAGGGTCTGAAATGATAGCAGCTCTTTACTAAAGACTAAAAAAGGAAATGGCATCTTCAAGAATCACGAGAGAGTTCCATGCTGAAGAAGCTCTAATTTTGCATTTGCTGAAGTATTGATTTGATTTAGCCAATATGACACTAATCTTAGGTAAAGCATGCAAACAACTCCACTTCATCCCCTCATTAATAAAAACTGAGTAGGTAGTCTAATATCAATTCTGATTTTTAAGAAGCGAATTAGAAAAGAATTATGGAACCAATAAGATGTTTGAATAGTTAGTTACAAGCTATTCAAAGGAGAATTCAAAAAACCACACAGTGAGGACATAAAGTATGAAATAAATTTCACTAATATATTTAAAAATAAACTGATTAGACAGGCAACAACTGGGCACAGGTCTCCTCATCTCCAGCAACACAAACCCAGTCACGCAGCTACGGGGTTGAAAAGGCTGCATAGTCAAAAAGGAACTGGTCTGACTCGAGATTTTTTACTTTACATTTTGAGACAGGGTTTCACTCTGTCACTCTGGCTGGAATGCAGTCGTGCACTCATAGCTAACTGTAGCCTTGATCTCCTAGTCTCAGGGGATCCTCCTGCCTCAGCCTCACCATAGCTAGAACTACAAATGAGCACCACAACTCCCAGCTATTTTTTTTTTTTTTTTTTTTGGTGGAGAGAGAGGCCTTGCTATGTTGCCCAAGCTGGTTTCAAAACTCCCACCCTCAAGAGATTTGCCCACCTCGACAACTGGAGTAACTGATTCTACAGACACATACCACCATGCCTGGATAATTACATGTTATTAATTTTTATTTGTGTAGAGAAATCTTGCTATGTTGCCAAGGGTGGTCTCAAACTCCTGGACTTTAAACAATTTTCCCATCTCTGCCTCCCAAAGTGCTGGCACTACAGGCATAAGCCACTGCACCAGCCTGACTTGAGGTTTCTTTAATCTAGCATCCCATATTTCATATACTTGGGAAAGCCAGTACTGTTTATTATTATTATTATTATTATTACTTAGTATTTCAACAAGAATCAACCATCTCTCTGGACCGGGCGCGGTGGCTCACGCCTGTAATCCCAGCACTTTGGGGGGCTGAGGTGGGCGGATCACAAGGTCAGGAATTCAAGACCAGCCTGATCAATATGGTGAAACCCTGTCTCTACTAAAAATGCAAAAATTAGCCCGGCGGGCTAGCAGGCGCCTGTACTCCCAGCTACTTGGGAGGCTGAGGCGGGAGAATCGCTTGAACCTGGGAGGCATAGGTTGCAGTAAGCTGAGATCACGCCACTGCACTCCAGCCTGGGCAACAGAAAGAGACTCTGTCTCAAAAAAAAAAAAAAAAAAAAAAAACAAGAATCAACCATCTCTCACCATTGCCATGACCCCGGTCAGAAACACGTTATCTCCTGCCTGGATGTTGCCACATTCAGGACTCCTGTTTCTACCCAAATCTCCCCACAATCTTTCTCAACTCAGCAGCCAAGGGATGTTTTTAAATCAGGAGAAATATCATGTTGCCTCTCCGCTCAGAACCTCCCGCAGTTCCCATCCCAGTGAGAGTAAAAGTCAAAGCCCCAGCAACAGCCTCCCAGGGCTTACACAATCTTTACTGATCTCAGCCCAACAACTCCCTGGCCTCCTCCCCTACTTCTCTTCCCCTCCCCGCCTCCCCCTCCCCCTGCCGCCCCACTGGTCTCTTTCCTGAGCTTCAGACACATCACGGAGTTCCCTCCTAGCATCTTTATCCTGTTGTTTCTGCCTACAATGCTCTCACCTCAGAACCTTGGCCAGCTGCTTCCCCCACTTCAAGTCTGTGCTCAATTTTCACTTAGGGTGACCCTGGCCACTCTATTTAATATTGCCATCTGAACCCATTCCTGCCATGTGCACTCCTTTTTTTTTTTTTTTTTTTTTTCACAAAATCTCGCTGTGTCACTCAGGCTAGGGTGCCATGGCACGATCACAACTGAGACCTCGAACTCATAGGTGAAACAATCATCCTGCCTCAGCCTCTCTAATAGCTAAGACTACAGGTGCATGCCACCACACCTGCTAATTTTTTTAAAAAATATATAGGGCATCACTATGCTACCCAGGCTTGTCTTGAACTCCTGGGCCAAAGCAATCCTCCTGCCTCAGCCTCCTAAATACCTGGAATTATAGGTGTGGGCCACCACCCCTGGGTTCATGTTCATTTCTTCTTGCAGCTGTTACAAACTGCCCTACATTGAGTGCCTTAATACACCACAAATCTACCACCTAACAGTTCTGGGAGCCAGAAGTCCAAAATATGTCAATTAAGGCTAAAGTCAAGGTGTCAGCAGGACTTGCATTCCTTCTGGAGGCTCCAGAGAGGATGTGTTCCCTTGCCTTTCCCAGCTTCTAAAGCCACCCCCATTCAATTGGCTCATGGCCCCTAACTGCATCTTCAAAGCCAGAAGTGAAGCATATTCAAATCTCCTTCTCTGACCTCTGCTTCCATCATCACATCTCCTCCAATTCTGACTCTCTTCTCTCCCTCTTTCTCTTATAAAAACCCTTGTGACTGCTAGACACAGTAGCCGTGGCTCACACCCATAATTCCAACAGTTTAGGAGGTCAAAGTGGGGAAAGGCTTGAGGCCAGGAGTTCAAGACCAACCTGGGAAACATAGTGAGATCCCCAACTAAACAACAAAAACAAAAAGAAATAAGAAAAGAAAAAATTAGCTGGGCATGGTAGTATGTATCTGTATTTTCAGCTACTTGAGAGGCTGAGGTGAAAGGGTCGCTTTAGCCCAGGAGTTCAAGACCAGCCTTGGCAATGTAACAAGATCCCATTTCTACAAAAAAATACAAAAATTAGCTGAGCAAAGATGGTGTGCACCTGTAGTCCCGGCTACTTCAAAGGCTGAGGCGGGAGAATTGTTTGAGCCCAGGTAGTTGAGGCTGCAGAGAGATATGACTGCATCATTACACTCCAGTATGGTTGAAAGAGAGAGATTCTGTCCAAAAGAAAAAGAAAAGAAATACACATTTGGTTTCTTCCCTGATCCTGGCACAGAGCTTCTAAAGTTCTCATAAAGTTCTCGGTGATAAAGGTGATAGACGCATCTTCCGTTTCAATATTTGGTCTTAGTCCCAGGTTTCTAACACAAGAGCCTCTAAGACCTTTGGGATCTCCACCATAGTAACAAAGCATTTGATGATGTTACTGAGATGACTGGGTGACTGAAAGCTCCTAGACAGCTTCAGGAGGAGGACCGGTTGCCAGAAGAGCAAACCATGTGATTAGAGGCTTGGAACTGTCAGCCTCACCTACTGAGCTCCAGGAAGAAGCAGTGGCTGAAGATTGACTTAATCACCAACTGTCAACTGATTTCATCAATCATGCCTGCATAATGAAGCCTTCATAAACACCCTAAACAACAGGGTTTGGAGAGTGTCTGGGTTGCTGAACACAAAGGGGATACTAAGAGGTAACATGCCCAATAGAGGGCATGAAAGCTCTGTGCCCCTTCCCACATACCCTGCCCTGTGCATCTATTCATCTATTTCCCTTTTTTCTTTTTTTTTTTCTTTTTTTTTTTTGAGACAGGGTCTGGCTCTGTCTCCCAGGTTAGAGTAGCACAATCGTGGATCACTGCAACCAGTATGCCTCCCTAGTTCAAGCCATCCTTTCACCTCAACCTCCCGAGTAACTAGAAGTGTAGGCACATGTCATCGCACCAGGCTAATTTTAGAAAAAAAAAAAAATTTGTAGAGATGGGGTTTCACGGTGTTGCCCAGCCTGGTCTTAAACTCTTGAGCTTAAGCGATGCTCCTGCTTCAGTCTCCCAAAGTGCTGAGAATACAGGCATGAGCCCAGCATGTGTACATCTCTTTCACTGGCTGTTTCTGAAATACATCCTTTACAATGAACCAGTAATAGAAAGTAAATTGGTGACATCCAGTGGCTCACGCCCATAATCCCAGCACTTTGGGAGGTTGAGATGGGAGGATCATGTGAGCCCAGAAATTTGGGACCAGCCTGGGCAACATAACAAGATGCCATCTCTACAAAACATAAAAGAACATAGCCAGATATGGTGTTGCAGGCCTGTACTCTCATTGGGAGGCTGGGGCAGGAGGATCATGAGTCCAGGAGTTCAAGGCTACAGTGAGCTTTGATCACATGGCTAAATTGCAGCCTGGCAACAGAGTGAGACTCTGTATCTGAGAAAAAAAAGAAAATAACCTGTTTTTCTGAGTTCTGCAAGCTGTGCTAGCAAATGATTCAACCGAAGAAGGGGGTCATGAGACCCTGGTTTCTAACTGATTGGTCAAAAGTACATCTAACAACCTAGGACTTGCAATTGGCACGTGAAGTGAAGGTAGTCTTGTGGGACTGAGCCTCTATCCTGAAGGGTCGGCACTAACTCCAGGTAGTGTCAGAATGCAACTGGGGGATACCCAGTTGGTATCCAGATTGTCCGAAAACTGGTGTAGAATCTCCACATGCACATTTGGTTGGAAGTGTTTGACCACAGCTACTATTCAAGAGAAAGAACTACTCATTATTTAAAAAAAAAAAAAAACATAAAATTATATGTTCTAAAAAAAAAATCAACCTTATCTACAGCCCAGTCCTACTCAAATATGGAATGTTAGCACAAAAGGTCTCACCATGGACTCGAGAGCTGACATCAGGAATGTCACCACCAACCTGCTCTCTGAGAACTCATCTTCAACAGGCACGGGGGACACTGCAACTTGGGCCATGATGCCTGCACAAGAAAAGTAGTAAAAATGTGAGTAGTAGAAATCCAGGGTCCTAAACCCATATCCAGAGCGGTGAGAGTTTTTCACCAGCTGGCTAATTTACAGTTGTCTTGCATCAGAGGAAAAATAAGGCTCAGAAACTAGGTATTCAATTTACCCAAAACTCTCACCAGATACAGAATCCATCTGCTAACTTTCTATCTAGTATTAATTCCATAAAGTTAGAAAAATATCACTCCAAAAATAAATCCATATGGCACCTAGCATCGACGCATTTCTCCCAAGTAAAAGAGGAGGCAAGGCGCTTTACAGCTCAATGATGGGCTACCACAACAACACGGGACAGTGGTACAAAGCTCCCTTTCTCCCCTGCATAACCCAACACAGAAAAGAGTGGGTGCAGTGGAATGAGGCTGAGTGAAGAGAAGTTCCTCTTATTGAGAAAATAGATCACAGGGCATCAAGTAACATGTAAAAGTCTTTATAACAAGGCATTTTTTAAAAAAACATTTTCTAATATTTTGGTATCAGGAAAACCCTCAGATGAATTTCAAACACTATAAAAATACAATACATAAACAGAAAATAGTAACTGTCAACAATAATATAGATAAATTGGAACCTTTATGGATTGCTTTTTGGAATGTAAACTGTTACAGCCCACTGTGGAAAATGGTTTGGTAGTTCTTCAACATATTAAGCATAGAATTACATGAGCCAACAACACCCTTTAAGCTCTATACCCAAAAGAACTAAGAGCAGGGACTCAAACAGGTATTTGTACAACCGTTTAATAGCAGCATTATTCACAGTGACCAAAAGGTAGAACCAGCCCTATGCCCATCGGTAGGTGAATAGATAAAGAAAATGTAATATACACATACACAAAATATTATTCAGGCATTAAAAAAAAAAAAAAAAAACTCGCCAGGTTCAGCAGCTTACACCTGTAATCCCAGCACTTTGGGAGGTCAAGACAGGCTGGTCGCTTAAGCACAGAATTTTGAGACCAGCCTGGGCAACACGGCAAGACCTCACTTCTACAAGTAAAATTTTTTTTTTAAAAAAAGGAAATTCTGATAGTGTTATGAGCCTTGACAGCATTATGCTAAGTGAAATAAGCCAGACACAAAAGGATAAATATTGTACAAGTCCACTTATATAAGGTATCTAGAATAAACAAATTCACAGACAGAAAATAGAATAGTAACTGCCAGGGGCCAGGAGGAGGGTTCAATGGGGAGCTATTGCTTATGGAGCTGCAGTTTAGAATGATGACAAAGCTCTGGAGATGGAGAGTGGTGATGACTAACAATGCGGATGTGCTTAAAACACCAGGGACCTGTGTGCCCTTAAAAATGGTTAAAAGTGTTATTTTGTATTATGTATATTTTACCAAAAAATAAAAATAAAACACCAAAACAGTACACCACATAAGGACGTACTAAGATGGCAAAATCTAAGGCAACTTTTTAAAACCCAGATAGTTTTTCTGTAAACAGCATATGAATTAAATGCTTATTAAAAATTTGCCCCTTTAATTTAGTTGAATTAATTCTACTTTCAGAGATTAAATAATTAAATAAACTTAATTGGAAGCATAACTGAAAAAACTAAACACTGAATGCAGGAAGAGGAACTGTAAAAATACATCTATGTACATAAACTAATTTACTGACAACACTTGAGTATCCCTTAACTAAAGACCCAGTATTATAGAGAAGATTGAAAAGCACTTGAAAAGCTGTCAGCAGGAAACTGTTATACCTAAAAATGTCAATAAATCTTCATTAAAGAGAATGTTCTATTTTTCTATTATTAAAGGTTGTCACCTAGCATTACCATCTGTTACTATGTGCACTGACTACTAGGCCAGATTTAGACATCAACAAGTAATAAAGCATACATACTTAGGAAGTTTTTATAAGTTATAAATTCTTTTATAAGAATTTATAATAAAAACCATGATCAGAAAAATAGTATTTTGCATCATGAAGACCTTCAGTTACCACTTAGTTTTCATCCTCATGGGCTTTATTGATCAATATGGTAAAGAGGTATATTAATTCTTATAACTTAAAACAACTTGTTGCCTAGGAAAGCATACCAAAAAGAATCATCTTTTATTTCCAAGAGAGGTGTTTTAAGAATAATATAACCTATAAAACAGAATAGACATACAACAGGCCAGGCATGGTGGCTCACACCTGTAATCCCAGCACTTTGTGAGGCCAAGGCGGGCGAAATCACAAGGTCAGGAGATCGAGACCATCCTGGCCAACATGGTGAAACCCTGTCTCTACTAATAGTAAACACAAAAATTAGCTGGGTGTGGTGGTGCGTGCCTGTAATCCCAGCTACTCAGGAGGCTTAGGCAGAAGAATCCCTTGAACGAGGGAGTCGGAGGTTGCAGTGAGCTGAGATCATGCCACTGCACTCCAGCCTGGTGACAGAGCAAGACTCCATTTCAAGGAAAAAAATAAAAAATAAAAATACAACAAATACAGTAACACATAAAATCTTTTTCTTTTAACCTTCTGCTGGTCCTTCAATTGCTGCTGGTACTGTGAGGTCAGCACAAAAAAAGAGAGATGTGAGGTCAAAGGAATGATAGATAATAAAGAAGAGGCCAGTAATTAAAAAGTAAAATTTCAGTAAAGAATGACAGTTAAGATCGTTGTTCATGTTACTACCTGAACACCAAGGGTTTGGTCCAGGTCCTGCTGCTCACCAGACAGTAACTAGTCATTCAGGTGACAAGTATTACCTAGCAAGAAAGCTTTAACCTGGTGCTGCAGCCCAGGAGATGGGGGCTCAGTCTCAAATTTATCTCCCTGACTGAACTAAAACTAGGGTCAGGAAAGAAATGTAATAATGTGTAAGAGAACAGAAATTAGAGAGGGGCAGGAGGCATCTGGTGCTGAGATCTGGTATTTTTCAGTTATTTGATACTTACTGAAGGTCTTTTTTTGAGGAGGGAACTCAAATAAAACAGATACAAGTTTCAAGGTTTAACAGCAGGGTCAACTCTTATGTTGATCCAAACAAAACCCTATCCATGGGACAACTGGGCTGGTGTCAATGTAAGCAATAATTCTATAGGTCCTTTTTGTTTAAAATCTGAACAATTAAATTTATATTATATGCTAAACATAAGGAAAATACATCTTATGTACTCGAGGCCAGAAGAGATAGAAGTAAAACCTACTACTAATGGCCTATGAGTGTCAAGTTTGGGAACACTATAAAAAATTACAAAATGTAATAAATGCATAAAAGTTACAGATTAACAAGTGCTATTTCAGAATTCTTCTAAATACTAAGTACATAAACTTACTAATATTTGCATTACCAACCACACAATAAGAACCTGACTTCTGACTATTCTGAGATAAGGTATAAATGTGTACCCTTATCTTAAATGGGAAAGTGTGTCATGTACCCACTTCAAGATTCGCGAAAGGGAAAACTGATTTGAGACATTTTTGCTTGTCAAGTTCATTTATATGTTAAGAAAAGGTCAATACAATTTTTCCTTTTCAATGTAGAAAATTAATACATAATACTATAGTTATAAATACTAAAACACAGGCAGTGACTTATGCCTGCAATTCCAGCACTTTGGGAGGCCAAGACAGGCAGATCACTTGAGGTCTGGAGTTCGAGACAGACCTGGCCAACAGAGTGATACCCCATCTCTACCAAAAAATACAAAAACTAGCTAGGTGTAGTGGCATGCACTTATGTAGTCTCAGCTACTCAGGAGGCTGAGGCAAAAGAATCTCTTCAACCTGAAAGGCGGAGGTTGCAGTAAGCCCAGATTGCACCACTGCACTCCAGCTTGGGCGACAGAGTGAGAATCTGTTTTTTTTTTTTAAAAAAAAAAAAAAACAAACAGTCATGTTCACATAGAGTTAAGCTGCACAGCTCACTTTCTTAACCATCCTGTAATTCTGCCCACTCTATGCTATGCCCAGTCACTGATGCACTTGTTTGGTAGCTCCCTTGGAGCTTAGAACTTAGGTTTCGTGTCCTGCTCTACAGCTATGTAATTTAACAATTTTCCTCTTGAGTTTGTTGGATTCTAACCCTATATATAACAAATCTTATTAATAGTACTGAATCTTAAAGGAGGCTGTGATGTCTTTAGTCCCTAGAAATATTAAACAACCTATAAACAAATGACCATATGAGAGTAAACAACCCAAATTTCTACATGCTTTAAAACACTGAGGCAATGTACTGAGAAACACACCTAAGAAACTGCAACCAATCTACTCTGGACAAAAATTTAGACACTGTCTCTTCAAAATAAGCTATCTGGTGGTACTTACGCATATTCTTACACATATCAACAGTATTTTACATACCATAACCTTAAAAATAATTTTAAAAGTGTCAAAATTATAAGCCTTAACCCATTTCTGTGGGCTTGAAAAATGATACAATATATATTTGTTTCTTTAAAGTATTCAATAAAATGCATAAACTTCTAGAGCAATCACTGAAAAAAGAGTTCATACTAAAGGTTGTAATACTAGGAAAGAGGGCTCAATACTGCAGGTTCTTAAAGGCAAAAGTTAATAAAGCCTTGCTTTTGGTTGTGAATCCTGGCCTTAAAACATTATTCACATGATCTCCCCTTCCTTTTCCTATTGTAAAGATGTGGTGACAAACCAGGTTTGCTCATGCAGATAATAATCTTGAAAATAGTGGCAGAGAAATAACATGAAGGGAATATAGTTTACTTAATGACCTCCTAAATTGGAACTTATTACCCCATGCCTCTTGCATATCTCCAGACTAATATATAAGAGATATGAAATGGCTGTTTGCTACCAGTATTTTATTTTATGCTTCATTTTTTTTTATTCCTTGAACTACCTACAATGCGTTAACAGGAACAGGAAAGCATAGCTATTCAAGTAACTAAATAATTATGCAAATCTCTAAGACATAGTAATGGACCAATTATTTTTAAAGTACAACACACTGACAAGTAGTTTATTTTTAACTCAGTTTTGGTTTGTTGTTAAATGCCATTGCTTGGGAAAAAAGCAAAAAAAAGCAGGAGCAGGTGAAGGAGAAACAAGAATAGAAACAAGAAATAGAAGCAGCAGCATAAGCAAGTAAAGAGGAACGAGATGATTATGATGATGAGAATAAAACAGGCTGGACGAAAGGAAAAAGAACAGGTGAGGGAACCGGAAGGACTATTATGATACCTTTTTTCCCTTACTTGATTGATGAAAACTGAAAAAGTTCAAGACATTTTTACAACAACAAAAAAAATCAAGCAAAAAGATACACAATCACCCCCTAAATTTTGTTAAGACTGAGATAATGCTCCATTCACGCCTGGCTCAGGTGCCAGCAGAAGGAAGGGACATTCCAGATTCTACAGAAGAAGCGGGAGGACTCCTCCTTGCCCTGACGGCACCTCCACTGCTGCCACCGAGACCCACGGCACAGCATCCACAGCTTCCTACCCATGACAGGCCAGGGGGCCCGCAGCGCTCCTACTCCCACTTCCCAGGACCCCAGACTTGCGGCTGCTGCCACCACTAGGGCCAATGCCAATACAACCACCGCTGCTGTCACCCTCGACGCACCAGCGCTCCCTACAAGGCTCCTACCACCTGGCCACAGCCACAGCCCTGCCCCGCAACCTGGCCACAGACGGCGGCCCTCCTACCTACTGCTCCAAAGCACCACCCACCGCAGCGAAGGCAGCCGCCACGTCCCAGGCTCCAGGCTCCAGCCTCCACTTTCCAGTGTGTGGCAGGTTGTTCCTCCTTCTGGCACGGAGCAGCTGAGCCAACAAAGTCAGAAAAGCCTAGAACATGATCCAGGGAGTGGTAATGTTAGAGCCTAACCTGGTCATAGTGGCCACTGGGTGGCAGTGACAAGTTTCAGTTAACTG
Source organism: Piliocolobus tephrosceles (assembly GCF_002776525.5). NCBI lineage: Eukaryota > Metazoa > Chordata > Mammalia > Primates > Cercopithecidae > Piliocolobus > Piliocolobus tephrosceles. The sequence goes on along the minus strand of NC_045442.1, from coordinate 89,985,863 downwards.
GAGACTCCACAGTGGCCTGCTCCCCATCCACAGGAGCCATTGGGCCCACCGGGGCTGCGGCTCCTGCGCGAGCAAGAACAGCAGAACTCAGACCTAGCCACCACCAACCCGCCTGCCCTGTCCCCCCCTCCCCGCGCCCCCCGCCCAATCCGAGTGCCAGTTTCCGTTCCTAACGCCTCCACCCAGAGGGCCCTGTCCCCCCATGACGCCTGCTACTCCGTGCCCAGGAATCCCAGGTTGTCTCAACACAGAGCAAGAGGACGCAGACCCGGGAACCGTGACAGGTGTCGAGGCCCTACCATGCTCATGATTCCCATGGAAACGCTGTGCCCCCACCGGGCTAAATCACGAGCAGTAGGAGGTCTCCCTCTAGATTCTGGAGCCTGGCTCCTTCCTTGGAGGCCACAGCTGTGGCGGCCACGTTTGCCACCACCAGCAGTGCAGCCCCTGATCGCGCCCCTAACCCGCCGCTGGCAGTGTAGCCCTCGATAGTGTCCCAAACACCCCCACACTCCCAGGAAGTGTAACCACCGATAACGCCCCCAACCCGTCCTCACCTCGAGCACCCAGTAGCGACCCCAACCCACCCCCCCACCGGAAGAAATGACGCCTGGAACAGCGCCCCAACCTGCCCTCCGTCCCC
>NC_045442.1:89979208-89985210 GCF_002776525.5 Piliocolobus tephrosceles | reverse complement strand
ATTTAAACGCTCACAGCACTGCCTGCCTGGGGCCTAGGAATTGTCGGTTTTTTGGCACTGTTCAGTATAATGTGTGAGGCAGGCGGCTGTAAGGTCAGAGGTCAGGCTAGACAGGGAATCCTGGATATCTGCTGTTCAGTGAATGAGGATTTACTAAGTTCTCAATCGCATACCAGGCATGGTTCTAGCTACTGGCCATCCAGCCCTGATGGAGCTTCCATTACAGTTGAGGAAACCAACTATAAACAAATAAATGTTTATAATAATGACAGGGAGTCAAAAGTGGTAATGAAAGGCCTCTGTGCTAAATAAACAAGTTCCTCCAGGGCATGGTGGCTCACGCCTGTAGTCCCAGAGCTTTGGGAGGCTGAGGCTGGCAGGTCAGCGGAGGCCAGGAATTCAAGAACAGCCTCATCAAGATGGTGAAACCTCATCTGTACTAAAAATACAAAAATTAACTAAGTGTGGTGGCGTGCACCTATGATCCCAGCTATTCTATCCAGGAGGTTGAGGCAGGAGAATCGTTTGAACCCAGGAGGCAGAGGTTTCAGTGAGCTGAGATCGTACCGCTGCACTCCAGCTTATGTGACAGAGTGATACTACATCTCAAAAATAAATACATAAATAAATAAATAAACGAGCTCCAATTTTATCATGCTGACCATTGAGAAATTTGCGTAGCCGAGTAGTGGATATGAGATATGGTCAGATTTTCCTACAAAAGATCAGTGTGGAGAAGAGGGTGGAGGGAGGGAAACTAGAGGTTAGGAGACCAGTAAGAACATGAGCTTCATGTCCCATGTGAACTAGGACAGCGACAGTGGAGGCAGGGAGGGATTTTATGTGAAAACTATGCAGGTGGTAACATTGACAGACAGTAACTGATGGCGTGGAAGGATACCTATGTTTCTGTGTTAGCTGAAAAATAGAACAGATGGAGACAGGTTTGTGAAGAAAATAATAAGCTCAGGTTTTGTTCTGTTTGATTTGAGGCACCATAGGACAGAGCTGTAAACTTTTTTTTCTTTTCTGTTTTCTTTGTTTTGTTTTGTTCTGTTGTGTGTGTGTGTGTTTTTTTTTTTAATTTTGGGACAGAGTTTTACTCTTCTTGCCCAGGCTCCAGTGCAATGGTGCGATCTCAGCTCACTGCAACCTCTACCTCCTGGGTTCAAGCAAGTCTCCTGCCTCAGCCTCCCGAGTAGCTGGGATTACAGGCACGCACCACCACACCCAGCTACTTTTGTATTTTTAGTAGAGATGCCATTTTACCAGGTTGGTCAGGCTGGTCTTGAACTGACCTCAGGTGATCCGCTCGCCTTGGCCTCCCAAAGTGCTGGGAATACAGGCGTGAGCCACTGTGCCCAGCCCTAAACTTTTCTTTTTCAATGAACGTGTCTTAGTTGCCTTCTTGTTCTCTTTGGAGTTGTTTGCACTTTTGGCTGTCATTGCTTTATTGATTGTGTAAAGCTTTTTGTATTTAATTACGTAGCTGCATAGATGGAGTTGTCAAAGTTTGAAGAAAACCTCCCAGTTCTTAGGGAAAGGAGCTAAGATGGGTTTCACTAAAGGATGCCTCTGTCCTCAAATGGCATAAAGAATTATGTTCACACAGTAAGGCAAGTTATAGCGAGGACTCCTTATTCTAAGGAGCCAGGGTGAAAGAAAGCATACACACAGGAGATCACAAAACGGAGCAGGGAAGCCACTTGCATGCGTGATCCAAAAGGCACCCACAATGAGAATTTGCTTTCAAAGTTTTATATAGTATTTGCAGTTTATTCTGTTGGTTGTAAGAAATGAGATAATTTTAGGCCACCCGAATAAATAAAAGAAAGTTTATTTCTGTTCTTAGTTCCTTAAATGCAGTTTATTTCCTAGAGTTATTTTCCAAAAAATGTGAAACCACACTTGTTCCCATGCTGATGATTATTTCTAGGATAATTTCACAGCAGGACCACTGTGCCCAACTATTCAGAAATAACGTTTGACCTCGTTTGTTGCTAGAGCTTGTCTCATGAACACATAGACGTTTTTATTAAGTACCATGTGGGGTACTTATGGATTTGGATTATTTATTTATTTATTTATTTATTTATTTATTTATTTATTTATTTATTGAGACAGGGTCTCGCTCTGTCTCCCAGGCTGGAGTGCAGTGGCGTGATCTCCGCTCACTGCTACCTATGCCTCCTGGGCTCAAGTGATCCCCCCACCTCAGCCTCCTGAGTAGCTGGGACCACAGGTAGGTGCCACCACACCTGGCTAATTTTTGTAGTCTTTTTTGTAGAGACGGGGTTTTGCCATGTTGCCCAGGCTGGTCTCGAGCTCCTGAGCTCAAGCAATCTGCCTGTGTTGGCCTCCCAAAGTGCTGGAATTACAGATGTGAGCCACCGGGCTCGGCCTAGATTTTTTTAATATTTATTTTTGATAACTGTGAGTAGGTCACTGTGGAGTTGAGAAAAATTAGTGCCTTTAGCCAAGAAGGTTTTATTGAAGCTGGAGGTGCTCAAGACAACCTGCAGAGAAGAAACTGCTCTGAAAAGGAGTCTGTACAGACCTTTCTGGGGCTTTAGAAGAAAAGGAAAACAGATGCTGAATAGCCTTAGACACCCTGGTTTTATAAATTTCTCCGTCATATGCAGACATTTGCCCACTTCCAACACGCATTTGAAAAATCTTCCCATGCAAACAAAGAATTGATACCAATTGGCATAGCTGAGCCCTACAAAGCTTTATGTTTCAACACCTGAAGTCACCTGAGATTAAGCAAGTGTGGCACAAATAGTAAAACCACAATTGATATTCGGGCCATCCGAAGTGGCTTATCATGAGGTGAGCTTGCTCACTTAGGGCTGATTCAAAATTTTCTCTCAAATCTTTTGAAAAATAATTCTAGCAACGGCTCTCCTTTCCTGAGAAGCCACATGTGAACCATGGATCGGGTGTTGGGTGCTTCACATATTTTCTCTCTCATCCTCCCAGTGATCCTGCCCTGAAGATGTTATCAGCCTTATTTTATACTTGAGGAAATTCGGTCTCAGAGAAGCTGAGTAACTTGGTCAAGGTCACACAGTTAGCAAGTGCTGGAGCCAGACTCCTCACCTAGCTGTCTCCTACCTTAAAGCTCCATTCTGTTCCTACTCTCCCTGTAACCTCTCTTGGAAACTTTGATTGCTAGCAGTGTCAGAGTGGGGCCCTGAACGTGGAATTCCTACACGTGGAAATGTGGATGGATGGAGATGGATGTTAGCACCTTCTGGGGGGAAGGGGGACAGCCAGCATGTTCCAGCCTTCACTCTGCAGAAAGATGCCAACAGGTCACCATGCACATGGTCTGGGCTCTGAAGAGGTGGCCAGAAGTCTCTGCAGTTCCTTGCCCCGTTTGTAGCTGGGACTGTTGCTAGCAGTTCTTCTGAAGTTTCAGCATTTGTTTAAGGGCTTCCTTTCTGCCTCCCAGGGTGGTGTGCCTACTACTGTTACATACTGCTGTCAGCTGCACATGGGACTCTGCTGTGTTCCTTACACGTTGTAGGTATTGTTTTGTCACTCAAAGGAAAAAGGAACCTTCGGTTAAGTAGATTCTTGCCACCAAGAGGTGGAGGGGCTCCAGGCTTCCTGTGGGCTGGAGATTGAATGGGAGCTCTCTCTCAAGTAAGATGCCTCTTCCCTCTAAGCCTGTTTAACTGTGGATTTCCTGTACCTAATATTGCAAAAGTCTATTTCTTTATTTGTAGAGAAAAATATTAAGGAATCAGCAGTTTTCAAAAATGGATAACTTAAAGCAGTGTTTAAAGACAGAAGCACCTAGTGTATGCTTCTCTACCTTCCTTTCTGTCTCTGACTTGCACTTCTTCTCAGAAGCCTTGCATAGGAGCCCATGGGTCTGGAGTGGCTTTGGCCTCCATGAGGTACAGGGTGCTTCCAGACACACGTCACCCACTTCTGAAGTCTTTGCTCCTTATTCTCTCTTAGGCTGTTTTTCATCTCAAGATGGCATTAATTACAAGCTCCATCTTGCCTGTATTACAAGGTAGTTTTAGTGAACAAGCGAAGTACTTGCCATAATGTGCTTCACAAATTGTGACTTCGTGGAGAATGTTTATTGTTGCTGTCATGGCAGTAGATAGTCGTGAAGGTAGTTTTCTTGGGTGTAGTCTGTCTGGGACATTCTCTGCCTGAGATGGGGAACCCACATTTCCATTTTGGTTTCCCCCTCTGCTGTCTGCTGTTTCTGGTGAGGCCCGCTTGGTAGGACTGGACTGAGCTTGATCTGTTATGAGAAGCATTGATGACTGGAATGATTTTTATTGTCACAGTCCCTTCCACCTTTCAATATTTGTCAACTTTTATTAAAGCTTTTTTTAATTGGCTTTTAAGTATGCTCAAAGGGAACTGCATTGAGAAAAATAAGGGGCTTAAAGAAAAGGATAAAAGATAGTGTAGAAAAAAAATCCCTTAACATCACACACTGGGGCCTGTCAGGGAGTGGAGGGCTGGGGGAGGGATAGCATTAGGAGAAATATTTAATGTAAATGATGAGTTGATGGGTGCAGCAAACCAACATGGCATATGTATACCTATGTAACAAACCTGCATGTTGTGCACCTGTACCCTAGGACTTAAAGTATGATTTAAAAAAAGAAAAAAATTTCCTTACACTTCACTGGAAACATGCAGACACAAACACGCACACACACCCTCACACACACCACACACACATACTGCATAAACACACATACCACTACACCCCCTACACACACGCCATACACATACCACACCATACCACATCCTTACCCCACACACACACACCACACACATACTACACACACCACCACACCCTCCACACACACACCACACCACACACACACACACCACACCACACACACACCCCACACACACCCACACACACCACACACACGCCACATCCCCTCCACACACCACACACATAGCACACCTCCCACACACCACACATAACACCCCCGTACACACACACATAACACTACACACAACACCACATACACCCACACACACTACACACCCCCACACACCCCCACACACAATTGAGCCTTGAGCAACACGTGGCTTGAGGAAGCAACACACTGACCCCCCACGCAGTCAAAAATCCACACATAACTTTTGACCCCGAATAAACTTAATTACTAATAACCTACAGTTGACCAGAAGCCTTACCAAAACATAAATGTCGATTAACACATATTTTGTGTGTTATATGTATTCTATTATTCTATTCTGCATTTTTTTTTTTTTTTTTTTGAGGCAGAGTCTCACTCCATGCGATCTTGGCTCACTGCAAGCTCTGCCTCTGGGTTCACGCCATTCTCCTGCCTCAGCCTCCCGAGTAGCTGGGACTACAGGCACCCGCCACCACACCCGGCTAATTTTTTGTATTTTTAGTAGAGATGGGGTTTCACCGTGTTAGCCAGGATGGTCTCGATCTCCTGACCTTGGGATCCATCCACCTTGGCCTTCCAAAGTGCTGGGATTACAGGTGTGAGCCACCACGCCCGGCCGCCTCTATTCTGCATTCTTACAATAAAGTAAGCTAGAGAAAAGAAAATGTTATTAGGAAAGTCATAAGGAAAACAAAGTGCATTTACTGTTCTTTAAGTGGAAGTGGATCCTCTTAAAGGTCTTCATCCTCTTCTTCATGTTGAGTGGGCTGAGAAGGAAGAGGAGGGTTGATCTTGCTGTCTCAGGAGCAGCAGAGGCAGAAGAAAAATATCCATGTGTCATTGGACCCACGCAGTTCAAACCCATGCTGCTCAAGGGCCAATTGTATGATTTAAAAAATGTTTAAGTTATGATAAAATACACACAAAATATACTGTCTGGCCAGATGCAGTGGCTCACGCCTGTAATCCCAGTACTTTGGGAGGCCAAGGCAGGTAGATCACGAGGTGAAGAGATCAAGACCATCCTGGCCAACATGGTGAAACCTTTCTCTACTAAAAATGCAAAAATTAGCTGGGCTTGGTGGCACG
>NC_045442.1:89906713-89939208 GCF_002776525.5 Piliocolobus tephrosceles | reverse complement strand
GAACCAAAGACAAGAACCACATGATTATCTCAATAGATGCAGAAAAGGCTTTTGACAAAATTCAACAGCCCTTCATGCTAAAAACGCTCAACAAATTCGGTATTGATGGAACGTACCTCAAAATAATAAGAGCTATTTATGACAAACCCACAGCTAATATCATACTGAATGGGCAAAAACTGGAAAAGTTCCCTTTGAAAACTGGCACAAGACAGGGATGCCCTCTCTCACCACTCCTATTCAACATAGTGTTGGAAGTTCTGGCTAGGGCAATCAGGCAAGAGAAAGAAATCAAGGGTATTCAGTTAGGAAAAGAAGAAGTCAAATTGTCCCTGTTTGCAGATGACATGGTTGTGTATTTAGAAAACCCCATCGTCTCAGCTCAAAATCTTCTTAAGCTGATAAGCAACTTCAGCAAAGCCTCAGGATACAAAATTAATGTGCAAAAATCACAAGCATTCTTATACACCAGTAACAGACAAGCAGAGAGCCAAATCAGGAATGAATTTCCATTCACAATTGCTTCAAAGAGAATAAAATACCTAGGAATCCAACTTACAAGGGATGTAAAGGACCTCTTCAAGGAGAACTACAAACCACTGCTCAGTGAAATCAAAGAGGACACAAACAAATGGAAGAACATACCATGCTCATGGATAGGAAGAATCAATATCGTGAAAATGGCCATACTGCCCAAGGTAATTTATAGATTCAATGCCATCCCCATCAAGCTACCAATAAGTTTCTTCACAGAATTGGAAAAAACTGCTTTAAAGTTCATATGGAACTAAAAAAGAGCCCGCATTGCCAAGACAATCCTAAGTCAAAGGAACAAAGCTGGAGGCGTCATGCTACCTGACTTCAAACTATACTACAAGGCTACAGTAACCAAAACAGCATGATACTGGTACCAAAACAGAGGAATAGACCAATGGAACAGAACAGAGTCCTCAGAAATAATACCACACATCTCCAGCCATCTGATCTTTGACAAACCTGACAAAAACAAGAAATGGGGAAAGGATTCCCTATTTAATAAATGGTGCTGGGAAAATTGGCTAGCCATAAGTAGAAAGCTGAAACTGGATCCTTTCCTTACTCCTTATATGAAAATTAATTCAAGATGGATTACAGACTTAAATGTTAGACCTAATACCATAAAAACCCTAGAAGAAAACCTAGGCAATACCCTTCAGGACATAGGCTTGGGCAAGGACTTCATGTCTAAAACACCAAAAGCAACGGCAAAAGCCAAAATTGACAAATGGGATCTAATTCAACTAAAGAGCTTCTGCACAGCAAAAGAAACTACCATCAGAGTGAACAGACAACCTACAGAATGCTAGAAAATTTTTGCAATCTACTCATCAGACAAAGGGCTAATATCCAGAACCTACAAAGAACTCAAACAAATTTACAAGGAAAAAAAAAACCATCAAAAAGTGGGCAAAGGATATGAACAGACATTTCTCAAAAGAAGACATTCATACAACCAACAGACACATGAGGAAATGCTCCTCATCACTGGCCATCAGAGAAATGCAAATCAAAACCACAATGAGATACCATCTCACACCAGTTAGAATGGCAATCATTAAAAAGTCAGGAAACAGCAGGTGCTGGAGAGGATGTGGAGAAATAGGAACACTTTTACACTGTTGGTGGGATTGTAAACTAGTTCAACCATTATGGAAAACAGTATGGCGATTCCTCAAGGACCTAGAACTAGAAGTACCATATGACCCAGCCATCCCACTACTGGGTATATACCCAAAGGATTATAAATCATGCTGCTATAAAGACACATGCACACGTATGTTTATTGCGGCACTATTCACAATAGCAAAGACTTGGAATCAACCCAAATGTCCATCAGTGACAGACTGGATTAAGAAAATGTGGCACATATACACCATGGAATACTATGCAGCCATAAAAAAGGATGAGTTTGTGTCCTTTGTAGGGACATGGATGCAGCTGGAAACCATCATTCTCAGCAAACTATCCCAACAACAGAAAACCAAACACCGCATGTTCTCACTTTTAGGTGGGAACTGAGCAAATGAGATCACTTGGACTTGGGAAGGGTAACATCACACACCAGGTCCTATCACGGGGAGGCTGGAGGGGGAGGGATTGCATTGGGAGTTATACCTGATGTAAATGACGAGTTGATGGGTGCTGACGAGTTGATGGGTGCAGCACACCAACATGTCACAAGTATACATATGTAACAAACCTGCAAGTTATGCACATATACCCTAGAACTTAAAGTATAGTAAAAAAAAAAAAAAAAAAGTGCCCTTGCTTTCCGGTATGACAAGATGATCTAGATTGATTTTGCACATTTCCTGCCTGCAGTCAGAAAGCAGCCATTTCTCCAAGAAGCTTTGGTTCCTTGTAGTGAGTGATGATACGGAGAATCCAAAGTTATGGCATCAAGGTGCTTTCTGCTTCTGTTTTGTTTAATGCCTCTAGGACTCTTCAGCAGATTAGTCTAAAAGATAAGTGCATTTTTTAATGAAAATGCATCATTTGTAAGTAAACCCTTCTGTTAACAGTCTTGATTAGAGGATTTTAATTACTCTCAGAGATCATACATCTGTATCTTCTATTTCATTGGAAAAGTACCAGTTTTCAATGTCGCACCCATAATGAGTCAGAGTCTAGCTCTATCTCCCAGGCTGGAATGCAATGGCACGATCTCGGCTCACTGCAACCTCCAACTCCCAGGTTCAAGCAATTCCCTACCTCAGCCTCCAGAGTGGCTGGGATTACAGGCACACACTACCACACCTGGCTATTTTTTGTATTTTTAGTAGAGATGGGGTTTCACCATCTTGGCCCGGCTGGTCTTGAACTCCTGACCTCGTGATCCACCCGCCTTGGTCTCCCAAAGTGCTGGGATTACAGGCATGAGCCATGGCGCCTGGCCTTTTTTTTTTTTCCTTCTGAGACAGAGTCTCACTCTGTCTCCCAGGCTGGAGGGTAGTCGCCCCATCTTGGCTCACTGCAGCCTCCGCCTCAAGTGATCCTCCCGCCTCAGTCTCCTAAAGTAGTAGGATTACAGGTATGAGCCATAACACCCAGTCAATATAACTTTATATTCACAAAGAAACAAAACAATTTGTGTGACTCACTTTATAGCAATATTTACTTTATTGTGGTAGTCTGGAACCAAATCCACAATATCTTTGAGGTATGGCTACACTTTCTAAGCATTTCCTGAGTCAGCCTACTTTTTCTCCATTTGTATTGTCATTATTCTATCCATTTTTTTGTTTTCTTGTTGTTGTTTGGAAACAGGAAAGTGCTGTGTCACCCACGCTGGAGTGCAATAGCACGATCATAGCTCACTGCAGCCTCCATCTCCTGTTTTCAAACTATCCTCCCGCCTCAGGCTCCTGAGTAAATGAGACTACAGATGCACGCTACCACACCCGACTCTTTTTTTTTTTTCTTTTTTTTTTTTGAGACGGAATCTGGTTCTGTCCCCCAGGCTGGAGTGCAGTGGCGCCATCTCGGCTCACTACAAGCTCCGCCTCCCGGGTTCACGCCATTCTCCTGCCTCAGCCTCCCAAGTAGCTGGGACTACAGGTGCCCGCCACCATGCCAGGCTAATTTCTTGTATTTTTAGTAGAGACGGGGTTTCACCGTGTTAACCAGGATGGTCTCGATCTCCTGACCTCATAATCCGCCCGCCTCAGCCTCCCAAAGTGCTGGGATTGCAGGCGTGAGCCACCTGCACCCGGCCCGACTCATTTTTAAAAAGGTGTTTCTAGAGATGCGATCTCATCATGTTGCCCAAGCTGATCTGGAATTCCTGGCCTCAAGCAATCCTCCTGCCTCAGATTCCTGAGTAGCTAGGATCAATCCATTGCTGAAGAGTACCTTGATGCTACTTTGCAGACTGTCAACCTGAATTTGTGTTTGCTTGACATTGCTTAATAATTAGTTTCAGTTTCAGCTTACCCACTTTTTGTCAGCAACATGCAGAAGAGACTGTGCCCTTTTTAGTGTATCCTATCAGGAAGCATCTCACATTGGTTTGTGCCATTACTGGTGCAGTGACTTTAAGCCACTTGGTTAAGGTGGAGTTGGCCATATTTCTCCGTTGCAAAATTACTGATTTTCCTCTTGTAATTAATAAGTGTGTGTGAGAAGATTCTTTGAGATGCAGTATATATGTCATTTTTCATCAAACTATAAGTTTTTTTTTAAGTGAAAGAAAATGTATTAAGAAACTACAGGAATAAAAGAATGGCTACTCCATAGGCAGAGCAGCATCACTTTAAGTGTTTGACATTAACTGATTTTTGTCCAAATCCATAAGTTCTGCGATGATTGAAAAATGAGTATTACTAAATTTATTTTCATTGTCTCAAGTTCTGCTGAACTCTGGATCCAGGCTGTGTCAATAGGGTAGTGTGGTGCCTCCTGTACCTGTCTCAGCCTCCTACAGTCCTTTTTATTTATTTTGTTTTTTATAATAGAGACAGGGTCTTACTATGCTGCCCAGACTGTTTTCAAACTCCTGGGCTCAAGCAATCTTCCTGCCTCAGCCTCCCAAAGTGCTGAGATAACAAGCGTGAGCCACGACACCCAGCCAAGTTCTTTACCATCTTCAGAAGGTTTAGCTTGCACTTTCAGCAGGATGGATTCCCAGAAAGACTATGAGAGAGAGTTGATAATATCAAATACACTGAACTTCACCGTGTTCACCATGCTCTGACTCTAGAGAAATGAGAGTGCTAGTGAGGTTGGTGTCATTTTGTGTATCTTCTGTACCTTGAAGTCCCTCAGAAATCTTGCCCCTGGGCTTCTTATTCTAAGGACACAACAGGTTCTCTTTTTCTGTGGAGATGAAATCTAGATCTTCAATTTTGGAACCAAATTTGGACTCTTGACTCTGAAACACCAATTTCTTCAGCAAGTTGTTCTCTGGAATCAATCCCAGGGTATGGGTTTTCATAAATGCCTTGATAAGAGTGTGTAATTGAGAGGTGCTATAGATGGTATGACACCGTCTGGCTTCTCTACATTGAAACTCCACACCAGGTTGATCTTGCCTATGGCTCTGGCTTGAATCTAAAGTCAGGTTCTGGTCTTTTCTGGAATCTGTGCCTAGCTCGTCAATTCTGGGCGACAGAGCAAGACTCTGTCTCAAAAAAAAGAAAGAAAGAAAGAAAGAAAAGGCTGGGCGCAGTGGCTCATGCCTGTAATCCCAGCACTTTGGGAGACCGAGGCAGGTGGATCACGAGGTCAGGAGTTCAAGGCCAGCCTGCCAAGATGGTGAAACCCCATCTCTACTAAAAATACAAAAAATAACCACGTGTGGTGGTGTGTGCCTTTAATCCCAGCTACTCTGGAGGCTGAGGTAGGGAATTGCTTGAACCTGGGAGTTGGAGGTTGCAGTGAGCCGAGATCGTGCTACTGCACTCCAGCCTGGGAGACAGAGCTAGACTCTGCCTCACTATGGGTGTGACATTGAAAACTGGTACTTTTCAAATGAAATAGAAGAAGATACAGATGTATGATCTCTGAGCATAATTAAAATCCTCTAATCAAGACTGTTAACAGAAAAGTTTACTTACAAATTATAAATTTTTATTAAAAAATTTAAAAGACACTTGCCTTTTAGACTAACCTACTGAAAAGTCCTAGAAGCATTAAACATGCATTCTGGACTCTTCTGTATTGATTTCTAAAGCAAGTTTTTGTTTGGTAGCATAACCTGGGTAAAGTTTCTGATTGAAGCTATTGATGAGGATTTTCAATTGATCTTCTGTGAATTTGGTGTGATTGCACCTATGATTTGTTGCTACCATCTTGTGTGAAAAGGTGTCTTTGGTCATGCTGGAAGAGAGTCCTGGAGGCTGAGCTGCTATCTGGGAGACCACTTACAGCTCATTTTTAAAAAGAAAGGTTGCATATAATACAACATAATTCATAAATCTAAAGCTTATGGTTTTCTGGGTTTTGACAAATGAAAACACCTGTGCAACTTCAACCCTTACCAGGATATGGATGAGTTTCTACCCAAAAGTACCAGTATTTTAACAAACAGCTTTGCATTTTTTGAATTGTTCTGTGCCTGTGAGGATTCCTTACTCCAAGTTTATGACAAATATATTTAGAAGGCATAATTTACAATTATTGTTTGGGTAAGTAGTTTCATCAATTATCTGATTATTTGCTGTGAATTTGAAGTATGTTGATTTTTATGCAGTTGTCTTCTGAGAAACATTGTGCCATTTTTCATGTGGAAACCACTTGCAGAATAAACAGAGATTATGAACGCACAGAGGTGGTTGTGATGGGCACGTCTACCTGTGGCTGCCACTTAAGTGGAAGGTGGAATCCAACTCTGGAGCATCGGCAGCCTGAGCCGAGCTGGTGCTGGGCTCATGCTGACCCTGGGAGTGCTCTATGCATGCTTCACCTTATGAGGGGTGCGGCAGGAACAAAAATAGAAAAGTGTGCTCTACTTTCACATTACCAAAGGACAGAGGATACCACCAAGGAATTAGAAAACTGTTAAGTGAGAGTTTATTCCTCTTAATAGCCTTTCAAACAAGGAATTTGAAAACAAGATTTTACTCATCCCACACCAAAATGTAAACAGATATTTTTTATATTCCCAGGATAATTTCGGTATTACTTAAGCATCACTATTGTCCTGAAATATCAAGTCAAGTGGAAAAATAAATGTGAATAATCCCACCACTAGCCTCCAGACTTGATGTTTATGTTATTTCCTTTTTACAATGACCTTTAAAAAGTTGTAAATTAGAAACGTGGAAAGTTTCAAGAAATACTGAAAGAAGATCCCTGTCTGGCCCCAAAATCTTAGACAAGTCATTCAGCCTTTCTAAGCGTCAGTTCTCCCATCTGGAAAACGTGGGCATTCATCTCTATGGAAGCTTCAAGCTCTAACTGTCAGTGAGTTTCTGAAACTTGCCCAGGAAGGAGCAGCCCTAGTCTGAGTGCATGCCACTCCTGTGCTTGCCTTTTGCTGCTGCTTATCCTTGAGGTAGCCTGTAGGCTCCTCCTCATTCATCTCCTGAGCCAGTGCTATCTGACAGCAGGGAATATGTTTCCAATTCTGGTCACATCTGAAAGAAATTTTTCCTAGAAGAAAGATTACATCTATGACCTGCAAAGCATTATGCTTCTCTCTGTATTCCAGATCTTTTATATATATAGAGAGAGAGAGAGGAAAAGTTACAATTTTTTTTTTTTTTTTTGGAGACGGTTTCACTCTTGTCACCCAGCTAGAGTCCAATGGCACGATCTCAGCTCACTGTAAGCTCTGCCTCCTGGGTCCAAGTGATTCTCCTGCCTCAGCCTCCCGAGTAGCTGGGATTACAGGCGCCTGTCACCACACCCAGCTATTTTTTTGTATTTCTAGTAGATACGATGTTTCACCATTTTGGCCGGGCTGGTCTCAAACTGCTGACCTCAGGTGATCCACCCGCCTCAGCATCCCAAAGTACTGGGGTTACAAGCGTGAGCCACCACACCTGGCACGATTATGTCTTTTTACATGAGAAAAATTTCTTGAGATTATAAGGAAAAAAAATTCCTGAGCCAAAACAAATCAACCAAGAAGAAAAAGAAAGTGAAAAAATATGTATTTTAAAGAAAGTAAAGTGGACATAGTAATCACATTGACATCTGGGTATAGAACAAACTTCATCTCTAAAATTTATATTTAGCCAACCACTATTCTAAGCAAGGTTGTGGTAGGAATACCTACCAACTATTCTGGGCCACATGTCACTTAAATGGGCAAAAAGTAAAGCAAAGCCATAATTGTGGTTTGATATTTTGGATATTCAATCTCATTTCAGTATTTGCATAGTCTCACATTTTGGAAAACAAAATTGTGGTGATTTCACTTGTCTCTTCATATCACGATTGTACTCAAAACTGAGAAACAAATGTAGACTAAAGAAGTAAACACTAAGCGGTGAGATCATGCAGGTTAAACAGATACGCTTTCTCAGGGAAAAGTCACTTACCCATCATGTGCTGATATATTTTTGTAAGCTTATATGGTTCTAGTGTATTTACAACTTGACTAAATATACATGATTCACTGTGTACTGTGGAATATAATTAAATTGACATTTCCTGGTATGGAATAAATTTGCATATGAGTGAAACAAATGGTGAAAATAAATAAAGTCTGAAGCTATATAATTCCACTGGTTACCAATTTATGTCTTCAGCTCTACACCAAAGCAAATATTACAACTCTGAACAAGCAAGCAGGAGAAGAATAGATTTGCTGTAACCTCAGATGTCAAAGAATGCATTTATCTCTGAAAACATTTTTTTTTTTTGTCACACTGTACTTTATTTAAAGGTGGCCACAGCATTAAAGTGTCAGTTAATTTTGTACAACCAGAAATGGAAAATGAGTTAGTCAAGGTGAAGCAGAAGTTTCTAACAAAGTCTAAGACACAGTTCTATATAACTAATAATAAGGACACAATATTTAGCTTAATTCCCAAACTGAGGTCACTAAAATTTAAGAATATCTACCAAAACTTAAGCGAAATCTCCAAGAGAAACTTTAAAAATAAAATTTTATTTTTGATCATTCAAAATGTTTCAATCAATATTCTGAGCCTAAATGTGTAGGTGAGTGCTTTCTCCATCTTTGCACATGTGAAGTGCACCTAAACCATAGCCCCATATTTCTCAAACACCATCACACCCACAGAACAGAAAGGAAAGGGCAGTTTCACCAGCTAGCCCCCACAAGCCACTCCCTGGGTTCTCCCTAGCACCTGCTAAATTTGGGAGGCCTGATTTCAGAGGGCTGGATAATGAACTGGCAAAATAAACGCAGCAGAATCGTAATCACGGACAAAGACCAACTCAGGTTCCAGTGCAGATAGACAGCTCATACCAGTGCTTTTGATGTTAGCTGTGGTTAAGGGGGCAGGAAAGGCTCCCACTCTATGGTTGGTGGCGTGGTCAGTTCAGTGCCGCCACCTCGGCGGGCTCCATTTCACCATGACCCTCCCAATCAGGCTGATGGTGTCTCCTAATGCCAAGTGGAAGGAACTGCAATCAAATTCTGACACGACCTGCAAATCCTTCCCCGCCCTGGGCTACTGGTTAGGCCACTAGTAGGGCTGTGGATCAACCAATTAAACCCACTAATAACTGGCAACACAGCACGGCCTCCTTCTCAACAAATTACGATGCTGATTCCTGGATTCAGCCATCCATGCCCACGGTCTTTTGTCCTTACCTTTCAAAACGCCTCCCCTGCTCCATGCTTTCTAGTCTTGAGGACTTGGCTTAAGTGTGCTTCTGAATTGCCGCTCCTTCTGGTTGACAATTCTTTTTTCTTTTTCTTTCTTTCTTTTTTTTTTTTTTTTAGATGGAGTCTCATTCTTGTTGCCCAGGCTGGATTGTGGTGGCACGATCTCGGCTCACTACAACCTCTGCCTCCGGGTTCAAGCAATTCTCCTGCCTCAGCCTCCTGAGTAGTTGGGATTACAGGCGCCCACCACCACGCCCAGCTAATTTTTGTAGTTTTAGTAGAGATGGGTTTCACCATGCTGGCCAGGTTGGTGTCGACCTCCTGACCTCAACAGATCCACCTGCCTCAGCCACCCAAAGTGGCTTGATCTGTCGCCCAGGCTGGTGTGCAGTGGTGCAGTTGCAAGCCATCTTCCTGCCTCAGCCTCCACAGGCCCACGCCAACACGCCCGGCTAATTTCGTTTTCTGTTTGTTTTATTTTCGTTTGTTTGTTTTGTAGGGATGGAGTCTGACTGTGTTGCCCAGGTTAGTCTTGAACCTCTTGGCTCAAGGGATACTCCCTCCTCGGCCTCGCCAGGCGCTGGGGATTCAGGCTTAAGCCTCCACGCCCGGCCCTATTAATTATTCTTAATTAAAACATCTAAAGGACGCAGTGTTTGGGGCCAGCGCGGCGTTTGTAGTGGCTTCTCCAGCCTCGGGGCCGCAGGTCACCGCGCGGGCCCCGTGCCTACTGGCCAGACAGTCCTGCGGGTCAGCTCAGGGGAATGCTCTGGAGAACCCTGAGCCCACCTCCTGCGCTCGGTACAACCTCGGGTGCCCAGGTCCAGCCTCCGACACACAGCTCCCAGCGCGGCCGCGCCACACCTCCAGGCTGCGCTTGTGAGTCAATAGATAAGAGCTTGGCGGACTGAGCAGCAGCCTAGGATATCGCGGAAGCCTCCTGCGGGGACTTACACGGCTTGTCCCAGGAGCTTCCACAACAGCCTGGCATTGAAAGTAAAGTTATAATATTTTCCGCCAGTTTTTCCCAGCCCGGCCCCCAAGCCTCTGATCTTAAAGTCCCCGCATCAGACTCCGGGGGGCGTCCCTGCAAGGGTGCCACGTTCCCGACACAAGCCAGGGAATAAATCTCCGTCCCAGGAGAAGGGCGTGGCGAGGGGGGGGGAAGCAACAACCACAGGACCTGTGACAGTGGCCAAGCCTTAGAGACCCCGCGTGCCTGCCAGGCGCCTGAACCCACGCCGTCCACGCTTCCCCGCCCCGGCGGGAACCAGCTGTTCCCCGTGCACTTGCGAGGGCCCTGGGGTGACCCCCGCCGACGCCAGGCGTGGGCTCTAGAACCCCTTCCCAACCGCCCAGTTCCGGCAGCGAGGGGAGCCTGGCCCTGGCCTGACAATAAAGAAATCATAACGGACAGAAGGAAAGGGGCGCGAGGCTGGGAAGGCAGTGGCTTTTAATCCGGGTCCTGCCCTCTTCAATTCTCCTGCGCAGCGGCCCCGAAAGTGGGGTGGAGACCGGGATTGAGGCTGAGCTCGCTTCTTCCTTGTTTTCCGGGTCTCGCGCCTCTGAAGCGAACTGGGCCTGGAGGGATGGCGGGGATCAAGAGAGCTGGGTTGGGGGTCTGAAGAGGGAAAGGTGGGGCCGGCCCCTGGGCCCGGATCAGAGGAAGAATACGAGGCGGAGCCGCTGCCTGCCCGCGCCTCACCCGCTTGGTCCACCCAACGGCTCCGCGCTAGACTCGCGGCTGCGTTAGCGGCGGGCCGGGTGGTGATTACAACCCGGGGCGCTATCCCTTTCGAACCTGACCCCCCAACTCAGCTCAGTAACCGGATTTCCGGAAGCCGCGACCTCGAAGCCCCCAGCGTTTCTCCATCGATGGTGGGGCCGGGGCTCCTGGAAGCCTCGGAGCCGCAGCTCCCGCCTGCAGCACACGCCTCGGCCCCCACGGAGCAGCGCAGAGAGGCTGAGCACCACCACCCCCACCCCGCATCCAGAGCGTAGCAGGCAGGTCCCAGGCTGAGGACCTGCGACTCCGTGGGACTCCGGTGCCCGCCCCTCCGCCCCTCAGCCGCGGCCCTGGAAGTCGGTTGAGTGCGGAGACCGCGACCATAGGGGCGCAGAAAACTCCTCCGGGCGTCCTGGGCTCCAAGGACACAATTTTAAAACCAGCGCAAAATCCGAGTCCCGCCGCCCGCCGGGGGTGGAGCGTGGCCGCCTAGCTGAGCCCGGTCTCAGGCTCCGTCCGCTTTTGCGACGCGAGGCCGCCCGGTGAGTTCCAGGGCTCTGTGGTACCCCAGCCACCGACGCTCTCCGGTGTCTCTTCGCCGCGGCGGGAACGGAGCTGGGCGCCCAGACGGCGCCTGGGTAGTTTCTCTGCCCCCGCCTAGTGGCCGGAGCCGCAACCCTGCCCCTTCCCCACTGGGGCTGCGCCTTCCTTCCTCGAGTCCGGACAGCGCTGGAGCCCCCGGCCCCAGGCAGCCTGGGCCGCAGCTGTCATGGAGAAGCCCGGTGCTCACATGGGGTGCCCGGCAGGAGGCCCGGCCGCCTCGCGCCCTTCTCGCCCACGACTGTGGCCGGCGGTGGCCTCTGCTTCCCGGACCCACGAACAAAGCTGGAGATTGCTGCTACGGAGTCGGCCCTGGGACCTGCTGCTTCTCTTGGCTCCTGGGCTCGCAGCCGTCGGGGCACGGAACGGCTGCCCGGGGTGTTGCCTCCTCCGGAGCGGTGGCTGGGGCTGGTGGGGCGTGTGCGACGCGGGATCCCGAGCCCGCCGCCAAGCATGGCAAGGACCAGCGCGAGCCTCTCCCCACTGTGGCCGGGACGGCAGGCGTGGGTTGGGAGCCGGCCTAGGACATCCAGGTGGGATGGGCCACCGCTCAGGCGCTGTCCCAGGCGAACGCGGCCAGGAACAAACCCCACGTTTTCCATCATATGCTGACTGGGAGCACTATAAGAGTTATGTGAAATATTAATTTCAGCCCCTCATTGTGCCACTAAAACTCTACCCCAAAGATTAATGGGAATTGGCATGATATAGGGCTGAATTGTACCCTTTTGACCATCAGGGCCAGTGCAAGGCAAGATAAATGTGCTCTCATAAAAGCTCTCGGCTTTTCCAACACCTACTAGTCCCATGTTAGAGGGATGTTTAAGCCAGGAGGAAGACCACAAACTAGAGGAAATAACAGAAACATCAGCAGCAGTATCTACCAGGCCTTCAAACTTTTTTCCTTGAATGTGTATGGTGCAGGTGGGCCATTGTTTAGAAATTGCATTAATTACATTAATCCAATAAATGGCCTTTTCACCGCTGGAGCCCATCCCAGGGCTACGAGTCTTATCTGCTTTGTTTAAAATGATATTAAGTAGTAAAAGCGATTCAGTTTGTTTAACAGTAGTAAAAGAAACAGGAGCTTGGCCTGGGGCCCGAAACTTATCCCAAGCTCTCATACACACCTTTGTTACTTGTTTTGTGGTAAGAGTATCAAAGCCTAATTGGGCATAAGTATCAGAGAAATTATCAGAACCTGTGAGCTGAACCTGAGTAATTAGAGTCTGACATAGCTGAACCTGCAGACAGACCTCTTCGGACCACCAAGTACAAAATTGTAAATGCTGAGATGGGGTCAGAACAGCTTTTGCCAAAACGTACCAATCTAAAGGAAGTAAAGTGACCTCCATACAAAAAGTCTGCAATACCATTTTAACATAAGGAGAAGTAGGGCGATACTGAGTACAAGCATCCTTAAATTCTTTTTAAAAAGTAAGATTCCAACATCATCCTGATACCAAAGCCTCGCAGAGACACAACAAAAAAAGAGAATTTTAGACCAATACTCCTGATGAACATCGATGCAAAAATCCTCAATAAAATACTGGCAAACCGAATCCAGCAGCGTATCAAAAAGCTTATCCACCATGATCAACTGGGCTTCATCCCTGGAATGCAAAGCTGGTTCAACATATGCAAATCAATAAACGTAATCCAGCATATAAACAGAAGCAAAGACAAAAACCACATGATTGTCTCAATAGATGCAGGAAAGACCTTTGACAAAATTCAACAGCCCTTTGTGCTAAAAACGCTCAATAAATTTGGTATTGATGGAACGTATCTCAAAATAATAAGAGCTATTTATGACAAACCCACAGCTAATATCATACTGAATGGGCAAAAACTGGAAGCATTCCCTTTGAAAACTGGCACACGACAGGGATGCCCTCTCTGCTCCTATTCAACATAGTGTTGGAAGGTCTGGCTAAGACAATCAGGCAAGAGAAAGAAATAGAGGGTATTCAGTTAGGAAAAGAGGAAGTCAAATTGTCCCTGTTTGCAGATAACATGATTGTATATTTAGAAAACCCCATCATCTCAGTCCAAAATCTCCTTAAGCTGATAAGCAACTTCTGCAAAGTCTCAAGATACAAAATCAATGTGCAAAAATCACAAGCATTCCTATACACCAATAACAGACAGAGAGCCAAATCATGAATGAACTCCCATTCACAATAGCTTCGAAGAGAATAAAATATCTAGGAATCCAACTTAGAAGGGATATGAAGGACCTCTTCAAGGAGAACTACAAACCACTGCTCAGTGAAATAAAAGAGGACACAAACAAATGGAAAAACATACCATGCTCATGGATAGGAAGAATCAATATCGTGAAAATGGCCATACTGCCCAAGGTAATTTATAGATTCAATGCCATCCCCATCAAGCTACCAATGAGTTTCTTCACAGAATTGGAAAAAACTGCTTTAAAGTTCATATGGAACCAAAAAAGAGCCCATATTGCCAAGACAATCCTAAGTCAAAAGAACAAAGCTGGAGGCGTCACGCTACCTGACTTCAAACTACACTACAAGGCTACAGTAACCAAAACAGCATGGTACTGGTACCAAAACAGAGATATAGACCAATGGAACAGAACAGAGTCCTCAGAAATAATACCACACATCTCCAGCCATCTGATCTTTGACAAACCTGACAAAAACAAGAAATGGGGAAAGGATTCCCTATTTAATAAATGGTGCTGGGAAAATTGGCTAGCCATAAGTAGAAAGCTGAAACTGGATCTTTTCCTTACTCCTTATACAAAAATTAATTCAAGATGGATTAGAGACTTAAATGTTAGACCTAAAACCATAAAATCCCTAGAAGAAAACCTAGGTAATACCATTCAGTACACAGGCATGGGCAAGGACTTCATGTCTAAAACACCAAAAGCAATGGCAACAAAAGCCAACATTGACAAATGGGATCTAATTAAACTAATGAGCTTCTGCACAGCAAAAGAAACTACCATCAGAGTGAACAGGCAACCTACAGAATGGGAGAAAATCTTTGCAATCTACTCATCTGACAAAGGGTTAATATCCAGAACCTACAAAGAACTCAAACAAATTTACAAGAAAAAAGCAAACAACCCCATCAAAAAGTGGGCAAAGGATATGAACAGACATTTCTCAAAAGAAGACATTCATACAGCCAATAGACACATGAAAAAATGCTCATCATCACTTGCCATCAGAGAAATGCAAATCCAAACCACAATGAGATACCATCTCACACCAGTTAGAATGGCAATCATTAAAAAGTCAGGAAAAAACAGGTGCTGGAGAGGATGTGGAGAAATAGGAACACTTTTACACTGTTGGTGGGACTATAAACTAGTTCAACCATTGTGGAAAGCAGTGTGGCAATTCCTCAAGGATCTAGAACTAGAAATGCCATTTTACCCAGCCATCCCATTACTGAGTATATACTCAAAGGATTATAAATCATGCTGCTATAAAGACACATGCACACATATGTTTACTGCGGCACTATTCACAATAGCAAAGACTTGGAATCAACCCAAATGTCCATCAGTGACAGACTGGATTAAGAAAATGTGGCACATATACACCATGGAATACTATGCAGCCATAAAAAAGGATGAGTTTGTGTCCTTTGTAGGGACATGGATGCAGCTGGAAACCATCATTCTCAGCAAACTATCCCAACAACAGAAAACCAAATACTGCATGTTCTCCCTCATAGGTGGGAATTGAAAAATGAGATCACTTGGACACAGGAAGGGAAACATCACACACAGGGGCCTATTGTGGGGAGTTGGGGGGGAAGAAATAGCATTAGGAGATATACCTAATGTAAATGACATGTTAATGGGTGCAGCACACCAACATGGCACATGTGTACATATGTAATAAACCTGCACTTTGTGCACATGTACCCTAGAAGTTAAAGTATAACCCAAAAAAAAAACAAAAAAGTAAGATTGAGTGGCACATATCGATGCAGACCAGTTGAGGAACTGAAACGACAGGAGGGTGACGGGCTGAAGTGAATGGGGGAAGGCTTGAAGAATTACAGGTAAATTGTAGTTTGGTCCCAGAGCCTTTAGGTGATGCCCGGAGGCAAATGCTGCAAAGGTTTGAAGAGGGAAGAATTAGCATATCTGTGGTCCTGGGCTGTGTGAGTTGTGGCTGAGGGAGCTTCAAGTACTGGCTCTTCATGAAAAGAAGTAAGATCATCAGGCAGTAACATTAAGCCAAAGTCACCAGAGTTAGACATTGAATTTTCAGCATCCTTAGGTGGGGGAGGAGTAGTCTAAGGGAGAGGCTGATCAGATAACGAAGGCCATGTGGGAGAGGAAAGTTGAGGAGGTATTAGGATGGCATGCACCAAGGCCCAATCACCCCAGTGATGGGAACAGAATTCCCTGTTGAGACCAGCTCCTGAAATTCTGCAACAAGATCCCATACTTTTACATATACGGTTCCTTTTTCAGGAACCAGGATGGCAGTATTTTTCTACCATCCTGAATAGAGTGACCACCTTTTCTGTGGTTACTCAGACCCTTCCCTGTCTTAACAGGTCTACATCTAAGGTTCCTTTTCCCGGAGACCAAGGACAGAATTTTACCACTGCCCTGAATACAGCAACCATATTTTCCACGGGCACTTGAACCATTTCCTGTTTTAACCAGAGTTTAATATAGAAGAGATAAGTATAATTTTTATACTCCGTGTGTTAACCCAGACCATACACAGACTACTCACCATTCGTCAGGGAGTCGAACATGCGTATCTGTGGACCAAACCGATGCCATTTCTCCACACCTACCAAAGGGAATCTGGTTCCCACTGCACTTAGGAAGAAAGAAAAAACCACGTTGGTGCACTAGATATCAGGGGAAACCCCACCCCCGATATTAAACGTGGGTTCTTTTCTATTTCCCTAAGTGTCGGCTGGTCTGAGAAATAAAGGGAAAGAGTACAAGAGAGAGAAATTTTAAAACTGGGTGTCTGGGGGAGACATCACTTGTCAGCAAGTTCCGTGATGCTCCCGGAGCCATAAAACCAGCAAGTTTTATTAGTGATTTTCAAAAGGGGAGGGAGTGTACGAATAGGGTGTGGGTCACAGAGATCACATGCTTCACAAGGTAATAAAATATCACAAAGCAAATGGAGGCAGGGTGAGATCACAGGACCACAGGATGGAGCAAAATTAAAATTGCTATTGAAGTTTCGGGCATGCTTTGTCATTGATAACATCTTATCAGAAGACACGGTTTGAGAGCAGACAACCTGTCTGACCAAAATTTATTAGGCAGGAATTTTCTCATCCTAATAAGCCTGAGAGCACTACAGGAGACCAGGGCTTATTTCTTCCCTTCGGCTTCAACTGTAAAAGACAGCCGCCCCCAAAGGGGCTATTTAGAGGCCTACTCTCAGATGTGCATTCTCTTTCTCAGGGATGTTCCTTTCTGAGAAAAAGAATTCAGCAATATTTCTCCTGTTTGCTTTTAAAAGAAGAGAAATATGGCTCTGTTCCACCTGGCTCACTGACAGTTAGAGTTTAAGGTTATCTCTTGTTCCCTGAACATTGCTGCTATCCTGTTCTTTTTTCAAGGTGCCCATATTTCATATTGTTCAAGCACACATCCTCTACAAACAATTTGTGCAGCTAACACAATCACCACAGGGTCCTGAGATGACATACACCCTCCTCAGCTTATGAAGATGATGGGATTAAGAGATTAAAGTAAAGACAGGTATAGGAAATCACAAGGGTATTAATTCAGGAGGTGATAAGTGTCCATGAAATCTTCACAATTTATGTTCAGAGATTGCAGTAAAGACAGGTGTGAGAAATTATAAAAGTAATAATTTGGGGAACTCATAAATGTCCATGAAATCTTCACAATTTATGTTCTGCCATGGCTTCAGCCAGTCCCTCTGTTCAGGGTCCCTGACTTCCTGCAACACCTCCCAGCTCAGGCAAGTCCAACATGGACACAGAAACCCTTGACACTGAGCCAAGATCTCTTTCCCCTGTATGGCTTGAATTTCAGATATACTGATGTTGAGCCCCCCGGCCCACAGTGGGACTCCCCTTGGCCTTACACAGGTAATGCCTATATCCTGGCCTAGGCTTTTCCAAGAAGCCAGACTCTGGGAAGGACCTGGAATGGAGGAAAAACCAGGCAGAGGGAACCCCATGAGGGGCTCTGGCTATGGAAACTTGCCCCTAATGGGGCATAAAAGGCAGGAGGGCAGGGGTTCCTGCTCTGCCACAGGTTGGAAGTCAGGACTACAGCTTCCCATCTTACCCTTGGGATGCAGATCAGCTGTTTTCAGATGAGAGAGTCTGAGGTTCCAATTTTATAAGATAAGAAGAAGGGCTGAGATGAGGCCCATTCTGCCACTTGGCTGAGTTCAGAGCTGTGATGAAGAGGGAGAAGTTACAGGGCAGGACCAAGAAGAGGGCTCAGGGACCCGGGAGTTTTCCTTGTCAGAAACTTTCCCCACCCCTGAGAAAACTCTGACCTTCTCAGCTGCAGAGAGGAAAGCAGGGACTGGGGAGGAGGGGACAGGGAAGGGGAACAGTCTGGTGCTCTGTGCCCTGGGGGAGAAGTCTGATGACAGCAGTGACTCAGCAAGGGTTAAGAATATTCCTAAAACAGCCAAGCCACAGCCTAAGCCAGTCCATGAATGCCTCTTCTAGAGAGCAGATCTGTAGCAGGAAAAGTCAGCCTGATCTTTGCCCCACTGTCTGCTACCTGGCCCTGGCTACTAATTAAACCTCCCACCCTGTTGCCTTCACCAACTCCTGTCCTAATGGGGATGGGGTATGAGTAGTCAGAGGAGCCAAATCTACCCGATCAACAGGGAACTCCAGCTGGGACAAGGAACACTGGTCCAGTGCCTCCCCTCCTCCATCCGCACTCCTGGTCTGAATCAGGTGGGAGACGTAGGGGGACAGACAGGCAAAGTGCAGGCCTTGTGCATGGGATGGAGGCTGCCAGGAGATAGCAACCAAATTCTCCCACCCACACATATGCATCGCCAGCCATGATCAGGTGGGACCTCCAAGATCATCATCAACTACTACCTTCTCCTAGTTCTGTGTTCCCCTTTACTTAGGACATCTTGGAGTGAGATGGGCAGGGAAGGGTTGAGGGAGCCTCTTCATGAGCAAACCATATCTTTGTTTCAGGGGCAGGACTGGGTACATAATTTGCAGGACCCTGTGTGAACTGAAAATGGAGTCTGTTGTTCAAAAATTGTTAATAATTTGAAGGCAGTGACAACATAGCATTAAATCAAGTTCAGGTCCCCTCTGAGTATGGGGCTTTTGCCATTGCACAGGTGGCACCTCTATGAAGCCAGCCTTGTGCAGGGGTTTGGTTGAATGAACATTTACTAAGTGCCCACTGTTCAGCTCTTCTGGCTCTGTAATATGGTCTGGCTCTATGTCTGCACTCAAATGTAATTTTGAATTGTGATCCCCACGTTTTGGGGGAGGGACCTCGTGGAAGCTGATGACATCATGGGAGTGGTTCCCACAGGCTGTTCTCGTGAAACTGAATGAGTTCCCACGAGATCTGATGGTTTTATAAGTGGCCTTGCCCCTCTTCGTTTTGCACTTCTCTCTCCTGCTGCCATGTGAAGAAGGAGGTGTTTGCTTCCCCTTCCACCATGATTATAAGTTTCCTGAGGCCACCCCAGCCATGTGGAACTGTGAATCAATTAAACTTCTTTCCTTTATAAATCACCCAGTCTTGGGCATTTCTTCATAGCAGTGTGAAAATGAACTAATACACTCTGTGACCTCAGAGACTCCCTCTCAGTGACCCTGTTCTCAAATGTATGAAGATGGGTTCTCAAAGATCTCTCTCTAAACATGGAACAGGGGCTATCTGAAGACATAAGTGATTAACTTCTTATCTATAACTAATGTCTGAGTCCTGAAGACCTTCCTCTGGAGCCTCAGTAAATTTGGTTAATCTCGATGGGTTCAGGTGCTGCAGGTGATTATCCTTATCTTGTCTCCTGCAAAATCATGGAGGTTTGGAGAGTTCTTTTAGACCCCCTCTTGTATGGAGGTTTGTTTTCTTCTTTTTTCTTTCCTGCAAGGACAAAGTGAATTCTGTGATGGTTTGTGTAGCATTTTTTAGTTTATTGCCAAAAATTGAGGCTCAAGTTTGTAGACTACATTTTTAAATGAAACTTTCTAGACAAAGAAATGTAGCTGAAACTGTTCCTTTGATACAATTTTCCATACCTACACAGAGTTGATAGCAAGTTTTTCTCTTTATCTTTCCCTGAATTGTATATATTCATATAAATGCTCTTAAATTATTAGTACAACAGGGTAGATTGTCATTACAGAGAATGTCCTTAGTATAGAGCACAAATCTTCCCACTGCCAAATGGGCTCTGGTCACAAAGCACCCAGAGGTGGCCTTCAACTTCCACTTCTTGGTTCTTTTGCTTACCATTTCTATTTCTAGAAAGGCTTTGTCTTCTCACTTGTCTGTCTGGTAATATCTTACTCCTGTAAGAATCAATGAGTTCTTGGCACATATTGGCCTAAATTGCCTCCTGTTTGAACCTTTTTCCAGTTTTCCAGGCAAGGTTGATTTATCTGTCTTCTGTGTTTCCATAACAATCATTCCAAGCATAATACAGTAAAAATAGAGCTGATTCATCATGTCCTGTCCTTTTCCCTCTGGAGACTTGGGAGCTGATGTGAGAATACAGGTGTGCCCCTGTATAAGCTCTTTGGTGGCCTTTGTCAGTTGAGCACAGTCTCAGTATATAATTGTTCTCAGGTACCATTAAACTGTACCTGAATAATTGAAGGATTGAAAATGTTCAGGAAATCACCCAGGATGCTTCAATAATTCGTCCTAATTAGGGATATGGGGAAACTTTGCATGAGGAAGTTTTTTTTTTTTTTTTTTGAAACTTTGAGGATAAATTAAAATTCAGTAGGCAAAATGATAGTATATGTTGATAATTTTTTATTTTAAAATATTCATTTTTTACCATTTTGACATAATAATTTATTTTTTAAGAAAAAGGTAGAAACCACTGCTTATTAGAGGACAGATTTTATCAATTTTTATACCCCTAGACTTATTGCATATCAAACCTATATAAAAAATCTATAAATCAAATCATTAATTGTGCCTAGTATAATAATTCTATATATGCATGTAATGTTTAATTCTTCAGGAGCTTTAATAACTTTAAGGCGCTTTGATTGCTTTAAAATTAATTCTAATTGCGTTTGTTTATATTGTATCATTAAGCAAAAGTACAGAGTAAGCAATCAGTGTGATTAATTCCTCTTCTATAACACAGTAAAGCACTGCCTCCCTAGACCAACTCTCTGGGATCCCTGGAAGACAACTGGCATCCAACAAGTCTTCACCCCCTCTTTTGAAAGCTCTGGAGAAACTGGAGGCAATTCTGTGAATTATTCACCCTCTAGAGGCAATTCCATTAATTACCCTCCCTCACTTATCCATGACACAATTTCTTCAGTTACATGTAGAATGCTGTAATGTGTCTCCTGGCTAGACCCTTTATTTCACAGATGTGGAAATTGAGGCCATGAAGGATGAGATAATTGTTCAGAGTCCACATGACTAGTTACTGCCCAGAGCCTGGCCTGGACTTCTCTCTTGTTCTGGGGTCTTGAGTTCTCTCCCTCTTCTTTAGTACATATGACCAGATGTAACATAATCTGTGTACCAGATGGTTATTTTCCATCTTTTGTTTCTTTGCATTATAATAGCTATTTTAATGGGTATGGTGTTATACCTCACTGTGGACTTGCTTTCCATTTCCTGTATGACTTGTGATATTGTCTGCACATATTTTAAGGTTTATACACTAACAAAGCTGATTACTAGGGGTGTGGTTGTAAGGGGAACTGTGTGGCTGCTGAGTGGCTTCCCTGTGGGATGATCAGCCAGAACCCACTATTGTATTAGGGCAATCCCCAGATGTCACCGTCTATGAGTCTTTTTCAGTTTTTATGGGTACATAGTAGGCATATGTATTTATGGGGTACCTGGGATATTTTGATACAAACATATAATGCATAATAATCACATCAGGGTAAATGGGATATTCATTATCTCAAACATTTGTCATTTATTTGTATTATAAACAATTCAGTTTCAAGCAGTTATTTTAAAATGTACAAAAAAACTATTGCTGACTGTAGTTACCCTGTTGTGCTATCAAATAGTAGATATTATTCATTGTAACTGTATTTTGTACCTATTAACTATCCTCACTTCCCCCCATCGACTGCACTTCCCAGTCTCAAGTAACAACCATTCTACTCAATCTTCATGAGTTTAATTGCTTTAATGTTTAGCTCCCCAAAATGAGTGTGAACGTGCAGTTTATCTTTCTGTGGCTGACTTATTTCACTCAAAATAATGTCATCCAGCACCATTCCATGTTGTCACTAATAAGAGAATCTCATTCTTTGTTATGGCTGAATAGTACTCCATTGTATATATGCACATTTTCTTTATCCATTAATCTGTTGATGGACACTTAGGTTGCTTCCACATCTTGGATATTGTGAATAGTAATGCAATAAACATAGGAGTGCAGCTATCTCTTCAATATATCTATTTTCTTTTTTGTGTATATACCTAGCAATGAGATGGCTGGATCATATGGTAGCTCCATTTTTAGTTTTTTGAGGAACCTCAAAATTGTTCTCCATAGTGGTTACACTAATTTACATTCCCACCAACAGTATGCAAGGGTTTGCTTTTTTCCATATCCTCACCAGCATTTGTTATCACCTGTCTTTTGACTAAAACCCATTTTAACCAGAGTGAGATGATGTCTCCCCATAGTTTTGATTTGCATTTCTCTGATAATCAGTGATGTTGATCACCTTTTCTTGAGTCTATTAGACTTCTGTATTTCCTCTTTTAAGAAATGTCTATTAAGATTTTTTGCCCATTTTAAAATCAGATTATTAGATTTTTCTCTATACCGTTGTTTGAGCTTTTTATATATTCTGGTTATTAATCCCTTGTCAAATGGATAGTTTGCAAATATGTTTCCCCATTTTGTGGATTTTCTCTTTGTTGATTGTCTCTTTTGCTGTGCAGAAGCTTTTTACTTAATGAGATCCCATTTGTTCACTTTTGCTTTGGTTGTCTCTGCTTATGGGATATTGCTTAAGAAATCTTTCCCCAGTCTAATGTCCTGGAGAATTTCCCCAATGTTTTCTTGTAGTAGTTCAACCTACCAAGATTGAACCATGAAGAAATTCAAAACCTGAACCGACCAATAACAAGTAATGAGATAAAAGCCTTAATAAAAAAGTATCAACAAAGAAAATCCTGGAAGCAATAGCTTCACTGCTTTATTTTATCAAATATTTACAGAAGAACTAGTAACAATCCTACTCAAACTATTCCAAAAAAGTAGAGGAGGGAGGAATATTTCAATGCCTCATACTTAAACCAAAGACCCATTAAAAAAAGAAAACTACAGGCCAATATCCCAAAAGAAAATTGATGCAAAAATCCTCAAGAAAATTTACAGGCAAAACAAAGTCCACAATATTGAAAATTATTGATAATGACCAAGTGGAATTTATGCCAGGAATGGAAGGATGGTGCATCCTAATGCAAATCAATGTGATCATCATATCAATGAATGAACGACAGAATTTATAATAATGTGAATTGATGCTGTAAAGCATTTGATAAAA
Source organism: Piliocolobus tephrosceles (assembly GCF_002776525.5). Taxonomy (NCBI): domain Eukaryota; kingdom Metazoa; phylum Chordata; class Mammalia; order Primates; family Cercopithecidae; genus Piliocolobus; species Piliocolobus tephrosceles. The sequence goes on along the minus strand of NC_045442.1, from coordinate 89,915,872 downwards.
TTCAACATTTTATTGTAAAAACTCTTAACAAAACAGGGTATAGAAGAAACATACTTCAACACAATAAAAGCCATGTGAGGCACACCCACAAGTAGTATCTTGCTGAATGGGAAAAAAACTGAAAGCCTTTCCTCTAAGATCTGGAAGAAGAGATGCCCACTTTCACCACTCTGCCTCCTGAGTTCAAGCAATTCTCCTGCCTCAGCCCCTCCCAAGTAACTGGGACTACAGGCACATGCCACCACACCTGGCTAATTTGTGTGTGTGTGTGCATGCATGTGTGTATTTTTAGTAGAGGTGGGGTTTCACCATGTTAGCCAGAATGGTCTCAATCTCCTGACCTTGTGATATGCCTGCCTCAGCCTCCCAAAGTGCTGGGATTGCAGGAATGAGCCACTGCGCCCAGGCCTTCCTGTCTTCTTCAAAGCTCTCCAAACTGTTCCAAACTCTGCCCATTACTCACTTCCAAAGCTGCTTCCACATTTTCAGGTATCTGTATAGCAATGCTCTACTTCCTGATTTGTTTTTCTAAGACCACCAGAGCAAGTACAAAAGAACCAGCTAGTAGGCAAGGCCAGGAGCAAAACTGCAAATTTATTTTTTGGTCACCTAGCTTCAGGGAAGAAGGTGTGGAGAGTGAGGTCTGTCAGCCTCCGGCAAAGGAGGCCAAGAGAGTTGCCCGGTGGAGCTCTCAGGCGGAGTTCCTGATACAGTCCCAACAGGAGTGGGGGGTGAGGAAGTCCACGCGGCTCGCTCGCCAGGAGCGGCTTTTCTGGGAGTGGGAGGGCAATAGGCAGGGCACAGGCGTGTCGGGGGGCATTCTGTAGGTGCGACCAGGTAAATCTTGGTCTCTTCGGATTGACATCACCTGGCACATGCCCGGTTGATCTGCACCTTCCCAGGCGCCGGCTACATTTTCACGTGCGCGGGAAAAGTTTGTGATGAAGAACCTGGAAGTGCGCCATCTTGCCTCCATTCGTCCCAACGGTCCAACCTTTTATTGATAATAGTGATAAGGGGGCGCCATGGTCTGTCTGGCTACTTCCTGCTGTTAAGGGGCGTCATTAAGGTCGGGGCCTATGGTTGGTATTTGGATGTATGGATGAAGAAGCATTTGGTTGAAGGTGATGCGAGGGATTTCTTGAATCCACAACTGCTGGGTTTTGATTGAGAGTTTGGTGAGCTGTTGTTTGATGAGTCCGTTAGCCTTTTCCACCTTACCAGAAGACTGAGGTCTATAAGGGATGTGGAGTTTCCAGGTGATGTGTAGGAGGGCTGCCACCTGTTGGACTACCTTGGAGATGAATGCTGGACCGTTGTCGGATTGAAGAGTGACTTGGAGGCCAAACCTAGGGATAATATGTTCAGTGAGTATTGAGGCAACAATGTTAGCGGTTTCTCCTGTGGTGGGATAGGCCTCTATCCACCCTGAAAAGGTGTCCACAAGGGTTAAGAGGCATTTGAATTTTTTTATGTCTTGGCATATGTGTGAAATCAATTTGCCAATCTTCATCTGGTTGGTGTCCTCTGAGTTGGTGGCTGGGATGGGGATTATGCAATGCCCCTTGAAGATTTGCCTTTAGGCAGGTAGAGCACTGCTGGTTGATTGTAAGTAAGTGTTTTTGTAGTGTTGGACAGTGGAGGAGGGGATTTAGAAAATTGTATAAGGCTTTGGATCCTATATGTAAAGAATTATGTATGTCTGTTAGAATGGTATGGAGTTGTGTTTCAGGAATAACTAATTTGTTATTAATTTATATCCAGTCATCTGTAGTTAGTTTGGCTGTTGGATTTTGTAATAGCTTAGCCTTTTCTTCCTGAGTGTAATTAGGGGCATACTAGGGGGAGAGAAAACAGACAGAAGGAGGCTTAGGGGTGGAAAATCCAGCAGCTGACTTGGCAGTGACGTCAGCAAAATTGTTGCCAGCTGCTACCGGGTTAGATGAAGTTTGGTGACCTTTACAATGTATAATGGCTACCTTGGAAGGTGCCGACAATGCATCTAATAGTTTTAGTATTTGGTTTTTGTTAATAATAGGGGTACCGCCGGTGGTTAAAAACCCTCTCTCTTTCCAGATGACTGAATGGGTGGGTGCGATTAGAAAAGTATATTTAGAATCTGTGTATATGTTTACTGTTTTTCCTTTTGATAGGAGGAGTGCCTTGGTTAGTGCAGTGAGTTCTGCCTGCTGTGATGTGGTCCCTTGTGGTAGGGGTTTTGCCTCTAAAACAGTGGAGGAGGTAACTACTGCATATCCTGCCTGTCTGTTTCCTTAAGGGTTGATAAAGGAGCTGCCATCCACAAATAGGGTTAGTTGTGCATTCTGAAGGGGCCGGTCATGCAAGTGTACGTGGCTGGGGGGTTGAGCCTCCAGGACCTCAGGACAAGAATGTTTAGTATGGGGTGGTTTAAGAGGGTCTGGCAGTAAAGTGGCTGGATTTAGAGAGGAGCAAACTTCTAAAGTAACAGTGGGGTCTTCTATGAATAAGAGATGGAAAAGTTGGAGCTGGGATGGAGTTAAGTGGCTAATACTTTTATGAGAGATGAGATCCTGAAGATGGTGTGTGGAGAGGACTGTTAGATTACTGCCTCTAATGAGCTTTTTTGCTTCCTGGGTCAGGCAGGCTGCCGGTGCTAACGCATGCAGACAGGGTTGCCAGCCTTGTACAGTTGGGTCTAGTTGTTTGGATAAATAGGCCACAGGGCGGTGGGTGCTGCCAACAGGCTGGGCTAAAAGACCAACTGCCACTTTCTGCCTTTCATCTGTAAAGAGTTGGAAGGGATGCTGGAAATCAGGCAGTGAGAGAGTAGGTTGTGAGAGAAGGCAAGCTTTTAAGCGGGTGAAATGAGTCAAGATTAACTTGGGGTTGGACAAAGGCCCAGGTGGGGTTTCTTTAACTGCGGCATATAAAGGTTTGGCTAAGATTCCAAAATTGGGGATCCAATGTCTGAAGAAACCTATTAGACCTAGGAAGGATTGAACTTCTTTTGCATCTTGAGGGGGAAGAAGGTTTCGTATTAGGTCCATGTGGTTGGTAGTTAGTGACTGGGTTGTTGGGGTGATTTCATTTCCTAAGTATATGACGGTTTGGCAAGAAATTTGGGACTTGTGTTTAGATACTCTGTAACCTAGTGCGCATAAATGGTTGAGGAAAGTTGCAGTGTCTAGAAGAGAGTCTTGTTTGGTAGGGCTACAGATTAGGAGATCATCTACATACTGCAGAACTTTGCTATTAGTGAGAGGGCAGGAGGCAAGGTCTTTTGCTAAGGCCTGACCGAAGAAATGGGGGCTGTCCTGGAACCCTTGTGGGAAGACTGTCCATGTCAGTTGAGTGGAGGTATGTGTGTCTGGGTCTTCCCATGTGAAAGCAAAAAGGAACTGGCAGTTTGTGTGTAGGGGGATGGTAAAGAAAGCATCCTTAAGGTCTAGCACAGTAAAATAAGTAGAATTGGTGGGGATATGGGACAGAAGGGTGTAAAGGTTGGGAACTACAGGATGCGTTGGATGGATAGCTTCATTGACCAGCCGAAGATCCTGTACTAACCTATACGTTCCATCTGCCTTCTTAACTGGAAGTATTGGAGTGTTACAGGGGGAATGTGTGCGGACAAGAATATGTTGGCTAAGTAGTCGAGTGATAATTGGCTTTAAACCTTGTAGATGTGTCGGGGAGAGAGAGAGAATTGGGGGCAGTTTGGGAAACGAGTGGGATCTTTGAGCTTGACAAGAACTGGTGGGTGATGGGCCGCTATGACCGGAGTGGAGGTGTCCCACACTTGAGGGTGTACAGAAATAGGGAAGATGGGGGGTGGGGGTGACATAAGAGGAGCGTGTGTGCCTGCACAAAGCATGAGCAACAGGTCATGAGGGGATTGAAGGGGAGTGGATGAGTTGGTGGGAATGGATATGGAGGCCTTTAAGGTGCTTAAGATGTCTCGGCCTAGTAAGGGGGTAGGGCATGAGGGTATAATGAGGAACAAGTGCGCAAAGTAGTTGTTGGCCAGGCAGCAATTAAGGAGGGGAGTTTTTCGTGGAGTGGATGGCTTTCCATTTATTCCTACTACAGAGATATTGGATGGAAGGCTAGGTCCAGAGAAGGACAGCAAAATGGAATAGGTAGCCCCGCTGTCGATTAAAAATTTAATTGTCTTACCCGCTACCAGGAGAGTTACCTGCAGCTCGGCGAGGGTGATGGGGGTCCCCAAGTCTCGGCACCTTCAGTCGTCGTCGTCCAGATATAGGAGCTGGAAGGAGCTCCCAGGATCCTGGGAAAGGGGGTCACGTTGAGGCGTGGCACCTGTTCTCAGGGTGGGGCAATCAGACTTCCAGTGTCTTTCCTGTTGGCAAGCAGGGCAGGGGGTTGCTGGTGGACGAGGGTTAGGACATTCACTGGCCCAATGTCCTGACGCCTTGCATTTATAGCAAGGCTGCATTGGGGCTTGGGGACCTTGTGGACACCTGTTGGCATAGTGTCCTGCCTTGCCGCACTTATAGCAGGCTCCTTTTGTAGCCTTGGAATCTGCGGGGTGTGTGCTCTCTGATCTGGGGTTACAACTGGGCTGTAAAGCCTCTGCTAGGAGCTGTACCTTCTGTTTGAGGTAAGCCTGCCGCTGTGCCTCAGCCGTCTCCTCTCTGGAGTTATAGACCTTAAAGGCTAATTTAACTAGGTCTTGTATTGGTGTCTGAGGGCCATCCTCTACCTTTTGAAGTTTTTTAAGAATGTCAGGAGCTGATTGAGAAATGAAATAAGACGCCAAAAAGGTGGCCCCTGTGGGGGAGGCTGGATCTAACGGGGTATATTGGGCTAGAGCCTCAGTCAGCCTATTTAAGAATGCGGCTGGATTTTCTTCCGGATTTTGAATAATTTCTTTTAATTTGTTAAAATTTACAGTTTTGTTTGAGGCTGCTTGCATACCAGCCAGCAAACACTGGACCATTATGTCTCGCCTACGGCGCCCAGGCTGGCCTGCTTGATAGTCCCATTCTGGGTCTGCCGAGGGGACTGCTTGCTTCCCTAGTGGAATGGCGGCATCAGTTAAATATAGTTGGTTGGCATGCTGCCTGGCAGCCGCTAGGATGCACTCTTGCTCCTCAGTGTTTAGGGTAGAGGTTAGGATAACCTGGAGGTCATGCCAAGTTAAGTCATAGACCTGACAAAGGTATCTAAATGCCTTTATGTATATAGTAGGATTAGCTGAGAAATCCCCTAAGCGCTTCTCAATTTTGGAAAGGTCGGCCAGTGAAAAAGGGACATGTACTCTGACTATCCCCTCCGCCCTAGCTACCTCTCACAAAGGCGCTAACACTGTAGGAGGGTGTGGGGCAGGAGTGGGGGCATCAGCAGGGCACTTAGAGCGGGTGTGTGCAGAGATAGGGGACTCAAGACAGCCAGTTGGGGGCCCCAAAGGAGGCACGGGACCAAGTGGATTACTAGTAGATAAGGAGGAGGAAGAAGTCTGGACAGGGGGAGGAGGAGGAATGTAGGGCGGCAGTGAGGGTGCAGAGGCGGAAGGAAACCCTAGGACCTCCGGCTGAACAGAAAGGAATGAAGACTCCTCTTTTTTGGGTTCCTGTGAGCCGGCGTCCTTGGCTAGCGTAACCTGGGCCAAAGAGCACTGGCTACACAGGTCGGGACGAGAGCGTAAGGCCTAAAAGCCTTGTATGTAATTAATTTCGGACCACTTGCCTAGCTGCTGGCAGAAATTGCTGAGGTCAATCAGAACATTGCAGTCTAGGGTGCCCTCTGGTGGCCACTGAGCCTGATTATCTAGTTTGTATTGGGGCCACACCACAGTGGAAAGGAAAATTAACCGCTTCCTCCTAAGGTCTTGTTCGAACTGTAAGGTTTTTAAACTGGCTAGTAGGCACCCTAAGGGGGTGCCCTTTGGAAATTTGGACTGGGGGTTTCCCATTTGTTTCCTCTTTACCGACACACAATGGACACAATGGAAATGGAAGTGGATCTCTGCCTGGCTTCAAAGCGTCCTTTGGAACCACCAGAGACAGACTGGAGGCTCTTGGAGCCAAGGTGGAGATTACCTTCAGGCAGACGTCTCCGTCCTGAACGGGTCTCCCGAGCCACTTGGTGGCTCAAAAGTGGGCCTCGGACCTGTGCAGGATTTTTGGCCGAGGGAGGTAAAGAGGAGACAAGGGCACTTACCCCAGAGAGGCTGTGAGAGTGAGGGAAGCGGGTCTCAGGTCCTGGTCCGTCCACGGCATGGAAGCAGGAGGAGGTTCCTCAACCCTTAGAGGCCTGAGGAGGGGTCTCCTCCCAGGTTTCAGCACCAACTGATTTGTTTTTCTAAGACCACCAGAGTGAGTACAAAAGAACCAATGAGTAGGCAAGGCCAGGAGCAAAACTGCAAATTTATTTTTTGGTCACCTAGCTTCAGGGAAGAAGGTGTGGAGAGTGAGGTCTGTCGGTCTCTGGCAAAGGAGGCCGAGAGAGTCGTCCGGTGGAGTCCTCGGGCGGAGTTCCTAATGCAGTCCCGACAGGAGTGGGGGCTGAGGAAGTCTGTGTGGCGCACTCACCAGGAGCGGCTTTTCTGGGAGTGGGAGGGCAATAGGTGGGGCACGGGCATGTCAGGGGACGTTCCATAGGTGCGACCAGGTAAATCTTGGTCTCTTCAGATTGACATCACCTGGCGCATGCCCGGTTGATCTTCACCTTCCCAGGCGCCGGCTACATTTTCGCGTGTGTGGGAAAAGTTGGTGATGAAGAACCCGGAAGTGCGCCATCTTGCCTCCATTCGTCCAAACACTTCCCAGTACCAATTTTCTGTATTAGTCTGTTCTTGCATGGCTGTGAAGAACTACTTGAGACCAGGTAATTTAAAAAGAAAAGAGGTTTAGTTGGCTCACAATTCTGCAGGTTGCACAGGAAGCATGGCTGAGGAAGCCTCAGGAAACTTACAATCATGGCAGAAGGTTAAGAAGGAGGTGGTATGTCTTACATGGCTGGAGCAGGAGGAAGAAAGAGCAAAAGGGGAGGTGCTACATACTTTTAAACAATCAGATCTGGTGAGAACTCACTATCGCAAGAATGGCAAGGGAGAAATCCTCCACCATGATCCAACCACCTCCCCCTGGGCTCCTCCTCCTACACTGGGGATTACAATTAAACATGAGATTTGAGTGAGGACACAAATCTACACCATTTTCATAAGGTTAATATTAAAAGTTATTTGCTTTCCTATATACTAGTAATGAAAAAATATTGGAATTTGAAATTTCAAATGCAATGCTATTTACATGAGCACCTCCAAAATCAAATATGTAAGCATAAAGTAAACAAAATATGTACAGGATCTATATGAGGAAAACTTCAAAACTTTAATGAAAGAAATCAAAGAAAACCTAAATAAATTGATAGATATTTCATGTGCAAGGATAGCAAGACTCAGTATTGTTAAGATGTTAATACTCCCTTTCTTGATCTATAGATTCAACACAGTTCCAATCAAAATTCTAGCAGGTTATTTTGAGGATATCAACACATTTATTCTAAAGCCTATATGAAGAGGCAAAAGACTCAGAGTAGTCAAAATGCTGAAGAATGACAACTCAGAGGACTGACACTACCCAAATTTAAGACTTACTATCCAGCAGCTAAATAATTGAGATAGCATGGCATTAGTGAAAGAACAGGACAGGCAGATTGATCAATGGTTCTGAAGAGTGAGCCCAGAAATTGACCTACACAAATATAGTCAGCTGAGCTTTGGCAAAGAAGCAAAGGCAATTAAATGAAAGAATATAGTCTCTTCAACAAGTGGTGCTTAAAAACTGGACATCTATGTACAAAAAAAAAGAATCTAAGTTCAGACTTTATACCCTTCTCAAAAATTAAAACTCAAAATGGATCAAAGATCTAAATGTAGAATGCAGAATCACAAAGGACAGAAAACGAAACACCACCTGTTCTCACTCATAGGCGGGGATTGAACAATGAGAACACTTGGACACAGGGGGCTGGGAACATCACACACCAGGGCCTGTCATGGGGTGGCAGGATGGGGAAGGGATAGCATTAGGAGAGATACCTAATGGAAATGACGAGTTAATGGGTGCAGCAAACCAACATGGCACATGTATACATATGTAAAAAACCTGCACGTTGTGCACATGTACTCTAGAACGTAAAGTATAATAATAATAATAATAATAATAATAATAATAAAACTTCTAGAAGATCAAAGGAGAAAATCCACATGGCCTTGGGTTTGGTGATGTGTTTTTAGATACAGCTAAGGGCAGGTGCAGTAGCTTACACCTGTAATCCCAGCATTTTGGGAAGCTGAGGCAGGCAGAACACTAGAACTCAGGAGTTTGAGGCCAGCCTGGGCAACATGGTGAAAATTCATCTCTACCAAAAATACAAAAAAAGTAGCAGGTGTGGTGGTATGCATCTGTGGTGCCAGCTACTTGGGAGGCTAATGGAGGAGGATTGCTTGAGCCTGGGAGGCAGAGGTTGCAGTGAGCTGAGATTGTGCCACTGCACTCCAGCCTGGGTGACAGAGTGAGACTCCATCTCTAAACAGATAAATAAGATACAACCAAAAGCAAAGTGATGAAAGAAAAACATTGGTGAGTTGGACTTTATTAAAGTTAAAAATTGTTATGAGAATGAAGATGGGAGAAAGAGATGGGGAAAATATTTCCAAAATACATATTTAATAAAGGACTTGTATCCAAAATATACAAAAGTCTTTTAAAACTCAACAGTAAGAAAATGAGCAACATGATTAAAAAATACCAAAAGAGACCAGGTGCGGTGGCTCATGCCTGTAATCCCAGCACTTTGGGAGACCCAGGCAGGAGAATCACAAGGTCAGGAGTTTGAGACCAGCCTGGCCAATATGGTAAAACCCCATCTCTACTAAAAACACAAAAATTAGCCAGGCATGGTGGGGCATGCCTGTCATCCCAGCCACTTGGGAGACTGAGGCAGAAGAATTGCTTGAACCCAAGAGGCAGAGGTTGCATATTGCACCACTGTAGTGCAGCCTGGTCAACAGAGAAAGAAAGAAAGGGAGAAAGAAGGAAGGAAGGAAGGAAGGAAGGAAGGAAGGAAGGAAGGAAAGAAAGAAAGAAAGAAAGAAAGAAAGAAAGAAAGAAAGAAAGAAAGAAAGAAAGAAAGAAAGAAAGAAAGAGAAAG
>NC_045442.1:89902851-89906613 GCF_002776525.5 Piliocolobus tephrosceles | reverse complement strand
AAAGAAAGAAAGAAAGAAAGAAAGAAAGAAAGAAAGAAAGAAAGAAAGAAAGGAACGCGGGAGGGGAGGGGAGGGGAGGAGGGCAGAGGAGAGGAGAGGAGAGGAGAAGAGAAGAGAGGAGAGGAGGAAAGGAGAGAAGAGCTACTTGGGCTGAACTGGGAGGGTCGCTTGAGCCTGGGAGTTTGAGGCTGCAAGGGAGTGGGGATTGCACCACTGGGTGATAGAGCGAGACCTGGTCTCAAAAAAAAGAGAGAGAGAGAGAAAAATGAGCTATCAAACAATGAAAAGACATAGAGGATGCTCAAATGCATATTGATAGGGGAAAGAAGTCAGTCTGAAAATGTTATATATAGTATGGATCCAACTATATAACATTCCAGAAAAGGCAAAACTATAGAGATGGTAAAAACATCAGGGGTTGCCAGAAATTTTGGGGGAGGAGGATAGATGAGTGAAACACAGGGGACTTTTAGGGTGGTAAGATTGTTCTATAGGAAATTGTAAAGGTGGATACCTTTATGCATTTGTCAAAACCCAGAGAATTGTACAACAGAGTGAACCTTAATGTAAAGTATAGACGATAGTTGTTTATAATGTGTCAATAATGGTTTATTCATTTTAACAAAAGTACCACCACAGTCCAAGTCATTAACAGTAGAGGAAACAGGCAGGGAAGTGGGGTGGGCAGACGGAATTCTACACCACCTACTTGATTGGTCTGTAAATCTAAAACTGGACTAAAATGTGAAGTGTATTGATTGCTTAAAATACTCAGGTGATGAGCTCAACAATAGAATGGAGGTAACAAGAAAAGAACAGATAAACTTGAAGATAGAGCAATATGAACAATGGATAGAAAATAGGCTGTAAAAATGAACTTCAGGGACCTGTGGGATCCACATGGAATACCCTATATTCCCGCCATTGCAGTCACAGAAGGATAGTAGAAAGGTGGTTCTCCAAATGTATTTGAAGAAATCATGACTGAAAACTCACGAACTCTGGCTAAGGACAAAGCTAAAGACTCAAGAAGCTTAGCTTATTGACCACCAAACAGGATGAACACAAAGACACTCCAAGGGACATCATAATTGAACTTCCATAAACTTAAAGGCAAATAAAAAGTCTTGAAAGCTGTGAGAAAGAAATGACACCTCATCTGTAAGGGGAAAACATCACAAGTGACAATAGATTTCTCATATGGAACTCTGAAGGCCAGAAGGAGGTGGCACATTTTTCCCCTTATGAAAAGGAAAAAAAACGTCAAACAAAAATGCCCTGCAAGAATGGACAAATAGGCATTCTCAGATGAAGGAAAACTAAGAGAATTTGTTGCCAACAAATGCGCTTTCAAGAGTGGCTAAGCGGTCGGGTGGTGGCTCACGCCGGTAATCCCAGCACTTTGGGAGGCAGAGGAGGGAGGATTACTGGAGCCCAGGAGTTCAAGCCTAGCCTGGGCAATGTGGCAAGACCCCATCTCTACTGTTAAGAAAAAAGAAAATCAGCTGGCTGGTGGTGGAGTGTGCATGTAGTCTGAACTACTCAGGAGGCTGAAGTGGGAGAATCACTTGAGCCCAGGAGTTTGAAGCTGCAGTGAGCCGAGATCTCATTACCGCACTCCAGCCTGGGAAGCAGAGCAAGATCCTATCTCAAAGGAAAAAAAGAAAACAACAACAAACAAGAATGACTGAGCACAGTTGGCCAGGACCAGAGAATCTGGCTTCCAAAACCAAGAAGGCGGGCCAGCCCAGGACCGACAGTGGGGAAGAGGTGCTGCCCAGGCAGACGTCTCCCAGCAGGGCCGCCTGTGGGCGTCCATCCTCTGTGCGGCCCTTTGCCGGCCAATCGCGTGCTGTGGGGACCGCAGAAGTCCCTCTCTGCTTGTGTGCATGAACTCTACCAGCAACTGGTCTCTGTCCTCCAAAGCTGAGATGAGAGCCTCACAGCAAAAGCAGCAGCATTAGCCTGCACATTTATTTAACGGAAGAATTATTTATAACAATGTGCCAAAAATTAGCAGGTTGGTACTTTTTTTTTTTTTTTTGAGATGAAGTCTCATTCTGTCCCCAGGCTGGAGTGCAGTGGCGCGATCTCAGCTCACTGCAACCTTCACCTACCAGGTTCAAGAGATTCTCTTGCCTCAGCCTCCCAAGTAGCTGGGACTACAGGCACCTGCCACCTTGCCCAGCTACTTTTTTGTATTTTCAGTAGAGATGCAGTTTCACCATGTTGCCCAAGATGGTCTCGATCTCTTGACCTCATGATCCACCTGCCTCTGCCTCCCAAAGTGCTGGGATTACAGGATGCTGCAGGTTCAAGGCCAAGGCACTGGCCAGCCCTACACCCGTGAGCTGGACCGGGCCCAGTCCTTGTTCGTCCTCAGCTCCTCCCCCACCTCAGGGAAGTCGCCTCCTGGTCAGGAGGACCCGCTGACAGGTCTGTGCCCAGCTGCAGGTTGGTCCTTTCTGCTTGCTGCTGTTGCTGGGGTCTCACCCAGAGTTGCCTCTCCTCACCCAACAGAGCCATCTTAGACAAGATGGATGGCCATCTTAGACAAGCACCTCCATCTTAAAGTTCCCCTTAATCAAAAACTGCCTAAACCCAAAGGTCATCAGCCTAATCGCTATGATCAGCATGACCATAAACCACAAATCGCATCTCTGACCAGAAACATTCCAGCCCTAAGATAAACCCCTCTCTGACCAGAAACATACCAGCCCTGAGATAACTTCCCCTTCAGCAGGAGACATTCCAACCCCACCATAAACTTCTCCCCCACACAGAAACACTTCAAACCTGTTATAATTACCCTCACCCTAAAATCAATATATACTCTTAGTCTGTAAGACAGAATGCTCCTGACGGAAATAGGCTAGAAGTCCCTCAGGTTTATTCTCCAAAATAAACCTGTCTTTGACTGTTGAGCCACTTTTCATGTTTCTTTCCTCTTTCTTTAACTCTTACAGTCCCCTCGCCCTAAGGACACAGTGTGGGCTGTCGGTAGGTCCTCCTGTGTCCGGAAGTGGTGGGTTCTTGGTCTCGCTGACTTCAAGAGCGAAGCCCTGTGGACCCTCATGGTGAGTGTTAATAGTTCTTAAAGATGGTGTGTCCAGCAGTTTGTTCCTTCAGATGTTCAGATGTGTCCGGAGTTTCTTGCTTCTGGTGGATTCATGGTCTCGCTGACTTTAGGAGTGAAACTGCAGACCTTGGCAGTGAGTGTTACAGTTCTTAAAGGGGGTGCCTCTGGAGTTGTTCATTCCTTCTGGTGGGTTTGTGGTCTCACTGGCCTCAGGACTGAAGCCGCAGACCTTTCCAGTGAGTGTTGTAGTTCATAAAGGCTGTGTGGACCCAAAGAGTGAGCAGCAGCAAGATTTATTGCAAAGACCGGAACAACAAAGCTTCCACAGCGTGGAAGGGAACCCAAGTGGGTTGCCACTGCTGGCTCAAGTAACCTGCTTTTATTCCCTTATCTGACCCCACCCACATCCTGTCTGATTGGTCCATTTTACAGAGAACTGATAGGTCCGTTTTGACAGAGTGCTGATTGGTGTGTTTACAAACATTTAGCTAGACACAGAGTGCTGATTGGTGCATTTACAATCCTTTAATTAGACACAGAAGTTCTCCAAGTTTCCACTAGATTAGAAGACACAGCACTCTGATTGGTACGTTTACAACCCTTTAGCTAGATACAAAAGTTCTCCAAGTCCCCACTAGATTAGCTAGACATAGAGTGCTGATCGGTGCATTTACAAACCTTTA
>NC_045442.1:89837589-89902841 GCF_002776525.5 Piliocolobus tephrosceles | reverse complement strand
CCAGATTAGCTAGATACAGAGTGCTGATTGGTGCATCCACAAACCCCAAGCTAGACAAAGAGTGCTGATTGATGCATACACAATCCTCTAGCTAGACACAAAAGTTCTCCAAGTCCCCGCCTGACTCAGGAGCCCAGCTGGTTTTGCCTAGTGGATCACGTGCCAGGGCCACAGGTGGAGCTGCATGCCAGTTCTGCGCCATGCGCCCACACTCCTCAGCCCTTGGGCAGTTGATGGGACTGGGTACTATGGAGCAGGTGGCAGTGCCCATCAGTGAGGCTGGGGTCACGTGGGAGCCCACAGCAGGGGGGCCCTTGGGCATGGCGAGCTGCAGGTCCTGAGTCCTGCCCCGTGGGGAGGTGGCTGAGGCCTGGCAAGAATTCAAGAACAGCATGGGTGGGCTGGTGGTGCTGGGGGACATGGCACACCTTCCACAGCTGCTGGCCCGGGTGCTAAGCCCCTCATTGCCTGGGGCCAGCAGCGCCAGCTGGCTACTCCAAGTGTGGAGCATGCCAAACCCGTGCCCACCCAGAACTCACGCTGACCCATGAGTGCTGCACAGCCCCAGTTCCCACCATTGCCTCTCCCTCCACACCTCCCCACAAGCAGAGGGAGCCAGCTTCGGCCTCAGACAGCCCAGAAAGGGGCTCCCACAGTGCAGTGGCAGGTTGAAGGGCTCCTCAAGTGCAACCAGAGTGGATGCCAAGGCCGAGGAGGCGCCGAGAGTGAGCAAGGGCTGCTAACATGTTGTCACCTCTGAATCCCCCCTCTAAACAGGACACCCCAACTGCTGTTGGGAATTTGGCCAATGAACACTCTAGCTTCTTCCTGCTGGATAGGGGCAAAGAAGGGGCCTTGCAGTTGTCGTGTCCTCCAGAGGGGAACTCTTTAGGCCAGTGAAAGTGCCAGCTGTGGTCCAGGGGTCCTCAGTAGAAGTTGTTAGTTGAACTCATTTGGGGTTCCATTTGTAAGACCATCTGTAGCTTGATGGCCTCAATTCTAGAGGAAACAAATTTGACAAAAAGGTTAAAAATACAGGGTCCAAAGGTGAGTAACAGCAAGATGGCTGCCATGGGACGTAGAAAGGGGAGAAGCCATGTTGCCCAACTCCAGAGGTTGGTATAAGAATTTGAAAGGCATTGCCTGATTTCAGAAGCCTTTTCCTGTAAATTTTGGGTGACATCTAATACCATAACTGACTGGTCAGAGTAAAAATAACACTCTTCTAAGAAGGTTCAGAGTCCTCCTTTCTCAGCAGTGAGGAGGTCTAGGCCTCAGCGGTTTTGGAGAGTCACTACTGCCAAAGAGTCTATTTGGGATTGTAGAGTAAGGATAAATTTTGTTATCTCTTGCAAACTGTCTAAGAAAGTCTTTGACAGTGTGTGGTAGTATGATAATGAAGAAAATAAACTGGCTATTCTGGTTCCTGTAGCAGTAGCCTTTCCTAACCCTGTAAGTAGGGGTATTAGTTGTATGGTTCTGCGCTGACGGACTTGAGTGTTGAGGGGTACTGATAGTTTCTGATTTCCTGGGGCAATGTTAATGTTGGGACCTCAAAAGACTAAGGTGCAGGTGCTGGTCCAGTTAGTAAGGAGGCAGATATAGGTCAGCATTCCACATAAGAAGAATATACCTTGGCCGGGTAGACAGAACTTTACCCTGGCTTTTAAAGGAATAGCATACACTGTTTTTTCTTTACTATTTCTATCTCCTTCTTTCTCTCTCTTCGACTTCTTCTTTACCTCTCTCTTTGTCTTTCTCTCTGTCTCTCTGACTTTCTGCTTCTGACTCCCTCTTTGTCTCTCTCTTCCTCTCTCTGTCTCTCTGTCTCCTTCTCTCTCTGCTGGTCTTTCCCTGCCTCTGCCAGCCGCTTATGCTGCTGTTCTCCCTTCTCCTTCCCCTCTTTGATGGCTTTGGCAGTGTGAGACTGCCACCTCCTTGGCTTTTTGCACTGAGTGCAATAACTCCATGGTTTCCCTGTGGTATTTAGTGGGAGTTCCCCCAGAAGTTAGGAACTCCCTTTCTTTCCATATTGCAGCATGGGAATATAGGATTAGATAAGCATACTTGCTATCTGTATACACATTTATTCTTTTTCCCTTTCTGAGTTCTAAGTCTTGAGTAAGCGCCACTAGTTCTGCTAACTGGGCGCTGGTCCCTGGGGGAAAAGACTTACTTTCAAGTATGGTTACATCACTAACTATGGCATAACCTGCCCTTCATATCCCATTCTCCACAAATGAACTTCCATCAGTATATAGGTTAAGGTCAAGATTAGCTAAGGGGACTTCTAAGAGATCATTTTGGGTGGTGTAATTCTGGACTATAAGTTGTTGGCAGTCATGCTCAATTGGTTCCCCATCCTCTGGGAGAAAAGTGGCTGGGTTGAGGGCCACACACGTATGTATTTGAAGCACCAGTCCCTCAAGGAGTAGCACCTGGTACCTAAGTAGGCAGTTGTCTGCTAGCCATAAACTTCCTTTGGCACCTAGTATGCCATTTACATCTTGAGTAGTCCTGACAGTGAGATCCTTTCCTTGTATTATTTTGATAGCCTCTGACACTGAGACAGCCACCACTGCAACTACCCGTAAACAGTGAGGCCAGCCTTTTGCTACTACATCAATTTCCTTACTTAGGTATGCCACTGGTTATGGGGTTGTCCCACGAGTCTGAGTAAGGACTCCAAGAGCTATCCCTGCTCTCTCTGTGATGTATAAAAAGAAGTTTTGTCCTGTTGGAAGGCTTAAAGCTGGACCTTGTACTAGGGCATGCTTTAAGGTTTTGAAGGCTGTCTCTGCCTGTGGTTCCCATTCTACTAGATGAGTATTTGCCCTCTGGGTTTCCTTGATTAGAATATAGAGGAGCCTGGCTATCTCGCTTGAAGGGGTGGCCTACCCCTCCACACCTGTGGGCATTTCTCGTTAGGTGGAACGAGAGACTTGAGAAAAGAAATGAGACACAGAGACAAAGTATAGAGAAAGAAAAAGTGGGCCCAGGGGACTGGCGCTCAGCATACAGAGGACCCACACCAGCACCGGTCTCTGAGTTCCCTTAGTAATTCTTGATAATTATCTTTACCATCTTAAAGATAAGGGAGTGACAGGACAATAGGATCATTTTAGGGAGAAAATTAGCAGTAAGACATATGGATAAAGATCTCTGTGACATGGGTAAGTTCAAAGGAAAATGCTGTGCCTTGATATGCATATGCAAACATCTCCATAAACCTCTTAGCAGCATTGCACCAGCAAGTCCCGCCAGCAAGTCCCACCTTATGCCATAAGGCGGGTTTCTCCTATCTCAGTAAACAGAGCTTACAATCGGGTTTTACACCGAGATGTTCCATTGCCCAGGGACAGGCAGGATTTTTAACCAGCAAGCTGCCTTCAGGCACTTGTTTAACAAAGCACATCCTGCACAGCCCAAAATCCATTAAAGCTTGAGTCACCACAGCACATGTCTCTTGCAAGGACAAGGTTGGGGGTAGGGTCACAGATTAACAGCATCTCAAATACAGAACAATATGGAGTCTCTTATGTCTACTTCTTTCTATATAGACACAGTAACAGGTTGATCTCTCTTTCTTTTCCCTACATCACTGTATCCAGGGATCCATAGTAAGCCAAAGCTGGTGATTCCAAGGAACCCCAGCAACTGTTTTAATGTCTTAGGGGGAGGATAAGCCAGTATAGGCTGTATTCATTCCTTGCTGAGGGCCCTGGTCCCTCTGGCTAAGATTAGGCCTACATATTTGACCTGCTTTAGGCAAAGCTGGGCCTTCAACCTAGACACCTTCTACCCTTGATTAGCTAGAAAGTTCAAGAGATCTAGACTAGCCTGCTGGCACGAGGCTTCCGAACTGGTAGCCAAAAGTAAATCATCCACATACTGAAGGGCCAGAGTGCCTGGACTTGAGAAGTGGCCTAGATCTTGGGCCAGTGCCTGACCAAACAGGTGAGGGCTATCCCTAAACCCTTGGGGCAAGACGGTCCATGTAAGTTGGGATGTGTGGTCTGTGGGATCCTCAAAGCCAAAGAGAAGCTGGGAGTCAGAGTGCAGGGGAATACAGAAGAAGGCATCCTTGAGGTCCAGAACCATGACCCATTCTGCTTGCTCTGGTATTTGAGAGAGCAGGCTATAGGGGTTGGGTGCAACTGGATATAGAGGAATTACTGCCTCATTGATGAGTCTAAGATCTTGCAGTAATCTCCACTGACCATTTGGTTTTTGTACTCCTAGAATTGGGGTGTTGCAGGGACTGCTGCATTTCCTTACTAAGCCTTGAGCTTTTAAATGTTTAACAATATCCTGTAAACCTTTATGAGCTTCAGGCCTTAAGGGATATGGCCTTTGATAAGGAAATGTGGTGGGGTCTTTTAGCCTGATTTGGACTGGGCGGGCATTTTTTGCCCTTCCAAATTGTCCTTCCAATGCCTAGATGTCAGGATTGATTCCCTCCTCATGTAGGGGGCAACAAATGGGTAACTTGTTCCCCATATTAATGTACATTAGCTCCAGTTTTGGCTAACACATCCCTCCCTAATAAGGGTGTGGGACTTTCAGGCATAACAAGAAAGGCATGTGAAAAGAGCAAAGTCTCCCAATTACAACTGAGGATGTGGGAGAAATACCTGGTTATGTTATGCCCAGACCGTTTATTCCCCGAAGAAGACCACCAGAGTCCAGAGTCAAAGCCAAGCAGCAAGGATCTTTATTACAGATTCGAACCTGGAGCTCTCACTCACTCGTGAAACGAGCCGGGCAGGAGAGCTCCCCAACTGGGCTCTGGACAGTGTTATATAGTCTAAGAAAAGTAGGCATAGAATCATTATACAAATCAGATGTATGATTGGCTGATATTTGAACAAGGCGATTTGGCTGATTATGATTGGTTCCCACCATTTCTAGTATTTCAGTTAATTTTGAAATTCTGATGACGTTTATCAGGGGCTTGCAGGGCAGGGGCAGGGCTTGCTTTCGCAAACCCCGAGGCGGGAAAGCAGTCCTACAGAAGCAGAACAAAGGCAGTTAATCATATTGTGACAGGTTTCACAACAGGTTTTGCAACATGAATGTTCCTTACTTAAACGCGTCTTGTGACCTTGCCATGCCACAGAAAGAAAAACAGGAACTTACAAAATTTTTACAAAATGTTTGTGAGAGCAGAACAAAGGTTTAGCAATAGGGTGTGGCAGGAGAGTGGGCACACATTTTTGTGTCCTTTCAGTTACAGGCTGCCCCAGGATCCCTCGGATGGTAACAGTCATCCAGGACAGGAGATTAACACTGAGAAGGCTGTGCCAGTGTCCAGGAGGAAGTCATTTTCCTGGCCCTCAGTGGTTAAACATACCTGGGGCTCAGTGAGGGTGATGACATGAGCTGGCGCTTGCCCCAGGCACCCTCAGTCCTGTTGTTGGGTCATCTGGTTGGGGGCTTCCGACCCAGAGAACCTTTGTTCTCTGGGGCAGTGCACCTTCCAGTGATTGCCTCGGCATAGTGGACATGGATGACGGGACAGCTTGTTTCTCATTGAACAATCTTTTTTAAAGTGTTCTAATAAACCACACTGATAACAAACCCTACCAGGTGATTGGCCTGCTCCATTTTCTGTCCTCTCTGAACCACCAAGGTTTGTTTGTTTGAAGGCCATGACTAAGGCGGCAGCCTTTCTCTGATCTCACTTTTTCTTTTGGGCCTGTTCATCTTGGTCCCTATTATAGAACACCAAGGTTGCCAGATTTAATAATGCCTCTAAATTTTGTTCAGGGCCTAGGGCTTGCTTTTGGAGCTTTCTCCTGATATCTGCGGCTGATTGGGTAATAAACTTATCTTTTAGAATCAATTGACCCTCGAGTGATTTGGGTGACAGGGGATTATATTTTCTTTTCTTTTTTTTTTTTTTTTTTGGAGACGGAGTCTTGCTCTGAGCCCCAGGCTGGAGTGCAGTGGCGTGAACTCGGCTCACTGCAAGCTCCGCCCCCCCGGGTTCACGCCATTCTCCTGCCTCAGCCTCCCGAGTAGCTGGAACTACAGGCGCCCACCACCACACCTGGCTAATTTTCTTGTATTTTTAGTAGAGATGGGGTTTCACCATGTTAGCCAGGATGGTCTCGATCTCCTGACCTCATGATCCACCAGCCTCAGCCTCCCAAAGTGCTGGGATTACAGGCTTGAGCCACCGTGCCCGGTGGGATTATATTTTCTTAAGGCCTCCCATAGCCACTCGAGGAAGGCAGAAGGATTTTCTTCCTTTCCCCGAGTTATGGTGGACATCATTGAATAATTTATGGGGTTTTTCCTAATTCTCTTTAGTCCTTCTAGAACATAGGCCAACAGATGTTTACAACTCCAGTCCCCACCATCTGAATCAAGATCCCAGTGGGAATCCATACTAGGGATGGCTTGCTGACCAGTAGGGAATTTGTCCCTTCCTTCAGCTGTCATTCTATCATTTACTTGACTAAGATTCCAGGCATCTCCAAACTCTCGGGCTGCAGCTAAAGCCACATTCTTTTCATTAAAGGCCAGGGTTTGATCTAACAATAGCAAGACATCTCTCCAAGTGAGATTGAAGGCTTGCCCTAGACCCTGTAGGACATCTAGGTACCTATCAGGAGCTTCTAAAAACTTCCCCAGGTCTTCTTGATCTGCTTTAAATCAGGAGAAGGGCACATATACCTGGGTTGGTCCAAATTCCCCTCCCCCTACAGCTTGAAGGGGACATAACCAATAGCCTGGGGGGTTTTGTGGTCCTTTGGAGATTTCTTTGCTTATTTCCTTGTGGGCAGGGGAGATTAGAGGAGGATTATCATTAATAGGAAGGAGAGCTATAGGGAGGCTAGGATATAGGGATAAGCTGAGAGATCCTCCTGTGGGATGTAAATTGCAAGCTTTGCATAGCTGTGTATTCTCCTTCAATGAAAAGAAGCTTGGACAAAGGTATTTCACTCCATTTGCCTTCCCTCTTACAGAAAAGATCAAGCTGCAGGATAGTATTGTAATTTGTATTTCTCTCAGGTGGCCATTTTTCCTCATCAGAGAGAGAATATTGGGGCCAGGCCATAGTGCAGAAAAAAATGAGCCACCTCTTTTTCAGGGTTTGCGGGTCAAATAGGACCCAATGGCTTAGGATGCATTTCAAGGGTGAGCCTGTTGGTGCCTGAGTGTTTCCCATCTGAAAGACAAAACCACCCACAGTTTTGATTTGTTTGTTTCTACCCCTACCCAAGAACCCACAATGGTCCCTGGACCATGCTGATTGGAATAGTTGTGCTCACCGACGCAGCAGCAGAAACACTAGTTTTCCTCCCAGACCACAAGGAGAACTGAGGAAGGTTGGATTTAGTGGCCCTTACTGACACATTCTCAAAAACCTGCACCCTTGCCTGTCCCCCTAGACCACAAAGAAGACTGAGAAAAATCCCGATTTAGTGGCCCTTAACGATGCATTCTTGAAAACCTGTTAGAGTCCTAAGCATTCTCCTGTTAGTATTGGGACCTTGTCCATCTCCTATAAAGATATTATGCCCCAAAAATGAAGGGGAGGGCTATACCTGAGGGAGGGAAGGGACCTCCAGGGTTGGAAGAGTGACACCTTTTGTCCTCACTTGAATAGGAAGGACAGAATTTCTGAGGCTCCCCATACCCTAGCTTAAGTTAGGCCTGCTTGTCTGAGGAGGGATCCTAAAATTGCAGATAGTCTCCTCTATGACAGGGCTTTGGGCAAAAATTGTCTTTCTGATTGGTGAGCCCAGGTGCCTAAAGAAGGTAACAGAGTCCTGGAGTTTGTACTAGAAATCATTCTTATAGGAGAAACTAGAAAAGCACCAGAGACAGGGAGTGGTTTTTAGAAGTGGGACTAGCCTCAGAGAAAAGAGGTGAGAGGAAGTTTGTCTGATAGTCATTAGGATCCAGGAAACAAGGGTCAGGATAGATAGGATAGATGGGTGAGTCTCCCTTGGGCGACATGCCTTTGAGAGTTCCGCTCACGGCCGCAGGATCAACCAACTTGTTTTCAGGACCCCAGAGCTGAATGACTTTCCTCTCTGTCAATGCTTGGCTCAGCCCAGAAGTACAGGAAAAGTGGAAACTGGTTCCAGGCAAACCAACGCTCCAAACTCCAAAGAGTCAGGGGTTGTTAGAGAGCCCTTTCCCAGAAAGCCTGACACTGTGTCTTTAGTCCGGCAGCCACACTAGTCGCTTTTAACTGGCCAGCAGGTGCCCAGTATTTAGCCTCCAAATTCTAAGGAAAAATAGGACAGAATAGCAAGTGAAAGGGTTCCAGTGGTACTCACCACTTGGCTATAGGTGAGTCTCACTGCTTGGCAATAGGTGAAAGTCTCACTGCACGGCTATAGGTGAAAGTCCCTTCATGGTCACCAAAATGTGTCTGGAATTGGTGGGTTCTTGGTCTCACTGACTTCAAGAATGAAGCCATGGAAACTCGCGGTGAGTGTTACAGTTCTTAAAGATGGTGTGTCCGGAAATTTTCCCTTCAGATGTTCAGATGTGTCCAGAGTTTCTTCCTTCTGGTAGATTCATGGTCTCGCTGATGTCAGGAGTGAAGCCGCAGACCTTCGCGGTGTTACATCTCTCAAAGGTGGTGCATCTGGAGTTGTTTGTTCCTTCTGGTGGGTTAGTGGTCTTGTTGGCCTCAGGAGTGAAGCTGCAGACCTCCGTGGTGAGTGTTACAGCTCATAAAGGCAGCATGGACCCAAAGAGTGAGCAGCAGCAAGATTTATCACAAAGAGCAAAACCACAAAGCTTCCACAGAGTGGAAGGTGACTGGAATGGGTTGCCACTCCTGGCTCCAGTAGCCTGCTTTTATTCTGTTATCTGACCCCACCCACATCCTGCTGATTGGTCCCTTTTACAGAGAGCTGATTGGTCCGTTTTGACAGGGTGTTGATTGGTGTGTTTACAAACCTTTAGCTAGACACAGAGTGCTGATTGGTGGGTTTACAATCCTTTAGCTAGACACAGAAGTTCTCCAAGTCCCCACTAGATTAGCTAGACACAGAGCTGCTGATTGGTGCATTTACGAACCCTGAGCTAGACACAGAGTGCTGATTGGTGCATATACAATACTCCAGTGAGACATTAAAGTTCTCCAAGTCCCCACCCGACTCAGGAGTCCAGATGGCTTTGCCTAGTGGATCTTGCGCAGGGGCCATGGGCGGAGCTGCCTGCCAGTTCCCAGTGGGGCACCTGCACTCCTCAGCCCTTGGGCAGTCAGTGGGACTGGGCGCCACATAGCAGGGGGCAGCACCTGTTGGGGAGGCTTGTGCCACACCAGAGTCCACGGGGTGGGGGTGGGGCTTGGACATGGCAGGCTGCAGGTCCCAAGCCCTGCCCCACGGGGAGGTGACTGAGGCCCAATGAAAATTCGAGCCTGGCACAGGTGGGCCAGCAGTGCTGGGGGACCTGGCGTACCCTCCACAGCTGTTGGCCCAGGTGCTAAGCCCCTCACTGCCTGGGGTGGGCAGTGTCAGCCAGCCACTCTGAGTGTAGGGCATGGTGAACCCACGCCCACCCAGAACTTGCGCTGGCCGGTGATCACTTTGCAGCCCCGGTTCCCGCCTGCGCCTCTCCCTCCACTCCTCCCCACAAGCAGAGGGAGCCAGCTCCTCAATCGGCCAGCCCAGAGGGGGCTCCCACAGTGCAGCAGCAGACTGAAGGGCTCCTCAAGTATGGCCAAAGTGGGCACCAAGGCCAAGGAGGCTCCGAGAGTGAGCAAGGGCTGCTAGCACATTGTCACCTCTCACTCCTGACCAGGATGTGACTTCCCTGTGGTGGGGGAGGAGCTGAGGATGAACAAGGACTGGGCTGGGTCCAGCTCAAGGGCATAGGGCTGGCCAGTGTCTTGGCCTTGAATCTGCAGTGTCCTGGGTCTCTTTGGCCCAGCCAGTCGTCAGGACTGTGGCCTGGGACGCTGCTGAACAATGAGGGTGCCCATTGTGGACTGGAATCCAGCTAGCTATTCCTCATTTAAGACCCCATAGAAACCCCACAAACATGACTGGGGTTGACATGGATTTTGAACATTAAAGTTACATGAGATTTCTGAACTTGAGTATCATGGAGCAAATTTCAAACGTGGTGTGTGTGTGTGTGTGTGTGTGTGTGTGTGTTTGCATCACACTTAAGAGACGAATTACAGGCTGGGTGTGGTGGCTTATGCCTGTAATCCCAGCACTTTGGGAGGCTGAGGCAGGCGGATCACAAGGTCAGGAGATCAAGATCATCCTGGCTAACATGGTGAAACCCCATGTCTACTAAAAAAATAAAAAATTAGCTGGGCATAGTGGTGGGCGCCTGTAGTCCCAGCTACTGGGGAGGCTGAGGCAGGAGAATGGCATGAACCTGGGAGGCAGAGCTGGCAGTGAGCCAAGATCACGCCACTGCACTCCAGTCTGGGCGACAGAGTGAGACTCCACCTCAAAAAAAAAAAAAAAGCCGAATTACAAGACAAGACACCAAGTCCTTCACCCGCCTGCAGTCCAGCCTTGCACGCTGTGGGGGCGTGGCCTCCTGGCGTGGGCGTGGCAGAGCGGAACAGCCTGGCTGAGGAAAATGCAGATCCTGCTCTGCAACTGCTGGCTCCTTGGCCTTGCGAAGTCAGCACCTACTCCCCAGGGTTTTTGAGAAGGTGGTGTGACTTAGTGACTGCAAATGCAAGGTGTGCCTTGCCCTCCACTGAACATGTGCAGTGTTGGCACTGTTTTACTGTTTTCTTCTTTGCTTGCACTTTTGACTTTCACTTTCTGCTGTATCCATTCCTAGACCCAGGACTGGGTTCCTCCCCACCCCTTTTGTTACTCCCTGAGGAACCAGCTCTGAACTGTGAATCCCTGGGGTCCCACATGGAGCCCCTCCTCAAGTGTGCCATGATGACCCCACCTCAGGACAGGCACACCCAGGTGGCTGAGAAACAGGGCAACATGCAGAGGGAAAACCAGGCACCGGGTTCTGGGATTCAAAGGCAAATTTGACCCAAGCAGTTCTTCATCCAGCAAGGCATTAGGCTGGAACCCCTGTCTGCTCCTCTGCAGCTAATCTTTGCAGGCTTCCCTGCTAATTTTGGGATCCAAACCTCCTCTCTTAAGGGCTCTCACCACTCCCCCAGGGACAGTGCCCTCTGTCACACTAGGTCCCCTCTCCTGGCCTTCCTTCCTGACATGGCCTTTCCCCTCTCCCAGGCAGCCCCTCATGCTCACCTGATGTGATTCACTGAATCACCCCAGGGCCTCACACACTGCCCACTCCATAAACATGTGACCTGAAGTGGGTTTATTACTTACAGACTGGCTGTGAGGGACAATAGAAGCCTAGGTTTCAGGACAAGCCAGTCCTCCAAGCCTCAGGAAAGCTGTCCAGAGTGGATGGACTCTCATCTGTTTGCTCCACTTGTACCACAACTAAGAGACCCTGCAGAACAGCTGGTGCTGGGTGTTATGCTCCAAGGTAGTGGGAATTGCTGGGCTAAAGCATTGAAGAACACTCTGATTCTAGGGGAAACAAGAACAGAGCCTGGGTTGTTTTGGTCAGTTCCTCCTTATCTCAGGATGTTGCATTTTCAGCACATCCTATAGTTATTCTAGAGAACTATAAGTAAAAAAGTGGGAGCCAAGCATGGTGGCTCACACCTGTAATCCCAGCATTTTGGGAGGCCGCGGCGGGTGGATCACCTGAGGTCAGGAGTTTGAGACCAACCTGACCAACATGGCTAAACCCCATCTTTACTACAAATACAAAAATAAATTAGCTGGGCGTGGCAGGTGCCTGTAATCCCAGCTACTCCAGAGACTGAGGTAAGAAAATTGCGAGAACCCTGGGGGTGGAGGTTGCAGTGAACTGAGATCACACCACTGCACTCCAGCCTGGGCAACAGAGTGAGATTCTGTTCAAAATTTTAAAAAAGGTGGGGAGAACTACATTGGTCCAAGCCACCCAGAGAACTGTCCTGCAATCAGCATTAAGCTGGTTTCTGTTACATACAAGGAGTGGCTCTTACTGGCTCTTGGTCATGGTCTGTGTCATACAGAAGGATTTGGCGAGCCACAGTTACAGGAAAAAGCCATGTCTCCAGGATGAACAACATAGGTACTATGTTCATAGCAGCCAGGACCCTGGAAACCAGGAACCTATATACCTCTTATTGATGGCAGTGGTGGCCTGTCTGAAGTGGCTGCTGCCATCACACTAGCTGTGGCAAGGAGGTACAGCCAGGGCTGCACACTCTGTGGAGCCAGCAGGAGCTGGGGACAAGTGGGAACCCTGCTCATTCAGAGTTTGTGGTGCAGGAGTTCCCTGGATGTAGCTACAGCCACCCAACTCTTGGCTATAGAGCCAGGCCTCCCGCTCCATGGAGCAGGCAGGAGCCCCACCCACTCTGGGCACAGCTGTAGCTGTCCAAGCTGTGACTGCAGACCCAGGCATCCTTGCACCCTTGGGGGCCAGGGAAGGCCTCCCCTTGCAGGCTTGAAAATGCCTGCTCCCACTACCTGGCTTCTCCTTGCTGTTGGCATTCCCTCCAATCTCGGAACAAAGTCCAGCTAAGCCTGGGTGCTGTCACAACCCAGCCGGGTGTGCACCTGCTTGGGGCAGTGCTGACACGCCAGCCCCCTGCTACCTCAGCACCCTCCAGATTTTGGGCCCTGGTGAGCATAGGAGGGAAGCTGATGGGAGCCTGAGGACAGCTTAGCACTAGCCTGCAGGCACCCCTTGGCATCTACAGCCTTGGTGCCATGAGAGACAGCAGGAGACAGACAGGTTATGGGGTAGAAGGGGGTGGGTCCCTGGTGAGGCCCCACTTTCAGGCCAGGGATGTCCTGAAGCCTGGTGGCCAGGATGGCAGTCCCGTGGACCGTAGTGGGAACTTTTGATTCCTTTTCCAGCCCACCTGTGGCCATCCATGCACCAATCAGGGTGGCACTTCCTCCCCTCTGAGGCCCATAAAAGCCCCAGGCTCAGCCAGAGCTGAGTAGCCGTCAGGATAACCAGCTACAGAGAGGAGCCACCCACTTGAGAGCCTCCTCTCTGCTGAACACTCAACATGATGACCTGCTGAGGAAGGAGCTACCCATTCCGGGACTTCCCCTGAGCTATTCTGTCACTCAATAAAGCTCCTCTTCACCTTGCTCATTCTTCACTTGTATGTGTACCTCATTCTTCCTGGATGCGGGACAAGAACTCAGTACTTGCTGAATGGCAAGGCTGAAAGAGTTGTAACACAAACAAGGCTGATACATGTCCCTTGCTCCGCATGTTGCAGATGAACAGAAGGAGAGAAAATCTTCAGCCGTTCAGGGATCCCAGACCTGGGAGATCCCAAGGCCAGGGCTTTGACTCCCTCTTTGGGGCCTTGTGGTTCCTGGAGTCTTCAAGCTTCTGGGCACCACTGTGTTCCCTGGTGGCAGCTGTGGAAGTTGCTTGCAGTGTCCTTAGTTCAGCCACAGCTTCACAGAGAGCTGGTGCCCATGCCTGCACTTAGTACTGCCCATCCTACTGCAGCATCTGGCATGCCTGACTGTGCAGTGGCCAGACCCCCTGCTCACTTGCTCCCACACCCCTCACTACTCCACACCTGGCTCACCCTTGGCAGGCATGGAATCCAGGCTGGTGGCATGAGCTGAGTGCAGCCTGCCAAACCAAGTGAGTGGAATGATTCACTCAGTGAGTGGAATAAGCCCAGTGGTCCCAAACAAATCTTGGGGCAATGGCTCCACCCT
Organism: Piliocolobus tephrosceles; assembly: GCF_002776525.5. NCBI lineage: Eukaryota > Metazoa > Chordata > Mammalia > Primates > Cercopithecidae > Piliocolobus > Piliocolobus tephrosceles. Next base: position 89,889,108 of record NC_045442.1, on the reverse strand, counting down.
CCACAGAGGTATCTGGCCGGAAAAGTGACACCCCAAGGATCCTGCAACATTATTGGTTCTCAGTGAGGGATCCCAGCACCAGGAGCAACAGCCTCACTGGGGAACTTGTTGAAATACAAATTCCCAGCAGCAAGTCAAGCACTCTGAATCAGAAACCTGAGCGGAGCTGGCAATCTATGCTTTTTTTTTTTTTTTTTTTTTGAGATGTAGTCTCACTCATCGCCCAGGCTGGAGTGCAGTGGTGCGATCTCAGCTCACTGCATGCTCCACCTCCCAGGTTCACACCTTTCTCCTGCCTCAGCCTCCTGAGTAGCTGGGACTACAGGCGCCCGCCACCATGCCCAGCTAATTTTTTGTATTTTTGTAGAGATGGAGTCTCACCATGTTAGCCAGGATGGTCTCGATCTCTTGACCTCGTGATCCACCCACCTCGGCCTCCCAAAGTGCTGGGATTACAGGCGTGAGCCACCGTGCCTGGCCGGCAATCTATGTTTTAATGAGCTTTCCAGGATAATTGATTCATACCAGCGTTTGAGACCTAAGGGGTGCCTAGACACCCTGGGCAGCTTTCCTGAGCCTTGGGAGTACCATCCACTGAATGACTGGGGCCATCAGCCCCTCTACTCCAACCTCCTCATATCCACCTCCTGCCTGTTTCTGAAACTGTTTCCAAGAGGCTTGTCCTGAGTTTACAGCAAGGCTTGTCCTACCATCTTCTCCCATCCCTGGAACTGCTCCTCATCAGTTCTTTTCCTGCCATGGAAGTCCTGAGATATGGAGACACTCTTGCCCTTCATGCAGAGCATCTAGATGCCACTGCGGGGAGTGAGACCACACAGACTGCTGCACTCTGCTCTGGGTGCCCCTGACCAACTGCAGCTTCATCATCATAAGCTCAGGACAAGGTGGTCACACTGACCAGACCTGGTCCAGCTTTCATCCTATTGAGCCATTTCTCACCCCGGTGGCTTCTCTGGTAGGTGAATGGCCTGCAGGTGACCTGACTGCATCCTGTTTCCCAGTGGCTGCCCCCTGAGCCTGGGAAACAGGGAATGTGGAGGAAGCTGCCCATCCCACCCACAGGCCCGCTGGCTTGGACACCAGCTCCTTTCTCCACAGGAGCCTCCTGAAGACTTCAGAAGCAGACTCTGGAAAAGCATATGTAATCTTGGCCTTAGTGGGGTTTCCTGGGTCCAAAAATATGTGAAATTGAATCTGATATAGTTTGGCTGTGTCTCCACCCAAATCTCATCTTGAATCGTAGCTCCCGTAATTCCCATGTGTTGTGGGAGGGACCTGGTGGGAGATAATTGAATCATGGGGGTGGTTTCCCACCATACAGTTCTCATGGTAGCGAACAAGTTTCACAAGATCTGATGGTTTTATAAGGGGAAACCTCTTTGGCTTGGCTCTCATTCTCTCTTCCCTGTCACCATGTAAGATGTGACTTGCTCCTCCTTGCCTTCTGCCATGATTATGAGGCTTCCCCAGCCATGTGGAACTGTGAGTCAATTAAGCCTCTTTCCTTTATAATTACCCAGTCTCAGGTATGTCTTTATTAACAGTGTGAGAACAGACTAATATTAATGTGTGTAAAAGCAAAAAAAAAAATTCATTTTTCTGCACATGCATCAAATTATCCAAGAAATCTACAAGTTCAGATAGGCTACAAACCCTTTCTTGAAGGCAGCCCTCAGCAACCTCTTGAAGTTTCCTGGATGTAAATGGGAGATCATAATCCATAATTATTAAAGGGAAGGAGATGTGGGCAAAGAATGTAAAATGACAGCTCACTGACTACAAAATGAATACCTTAAAAACATGAAAACAATTTAACTTCATGAGGAAAGAAGTGCAAACTAAGGAAGGGCTGGGCCATCCTGGGTCAAAGCCAACAGGTGGTAAATTGCAGAATCTTTTCACTTAAAATACAGTCTGTAAGTGACTTCATTTTCACCAAAAATATATATACATTTAGATACACATCCAGAGGCCAGATAAATAGCTTCTCAGCTCTCGGAGATGTTTAGACTCTGAGCCCCCTTTCATCCGTGAAGTTCACTTCCACCCACTCAGCCTTCAGAGAAAAGCTGCCTCTCCCTCCTCTGAATGATTTCACTCTGTCTCCCACCTGTCACTCTTAGTCCTCTTTTTCCTAGGTCTGTCCCCGTCAGAACATAAGTTTCCAGCATCAGTGCCACTTCCTCCTCAAAGCTGCCTCGCTCCTCAGTGCCTGGTCTGGCTCCGAGAACCGCTCATGAAGTTTAATGAAATCCTTGTGTGCACACCTGAAATTTAGCCAGTGGCTGCACTGATGGCAGGTGTTTTGACTTTGACAACATCACAACACACTGTGTTCCTCTCGGACCTCATTGTCAAACGGGCTACACAAAACTGACCTCACAGGTGGTTGTGAGAAATGGAAGAATGCATGTAGTAGTGGTCACTTGTATCATTAAAGTCATTGCAAGGATGCTTTCAAAGCTTCTATTTCCTGCCACGGAGATATGAGCTGGCGCCTTTACCAATGGATTGCTGTATGGCCTTGGGCCATTATCCCTGCTCTCTTGGCATCAGGCTTTCTATCTGTAATATGGGTGTTTGACTAATATGCGGTATCCTTTGAAACAGACTCTGATTTCCCTTCATATTCCCTGCTTCACTCTCCAAGAGGAAGAGGGAAGGGGCCCTCTCACCCTGACTCTGGCCTTCAGGATGTCACAAGGTACTCTGGACTGTTTGTAAACCACCGCCAACCTATTCATATGCTAAAGCTTAATGAGATGGTATTAGGAGGTGGGACCTGTGGGAGGTGATTAGGTCGTAAGGGTAGAGCCTTCATGAATGGGATTAGTACTCTCATAATGGGCTGAAGAGAAAAGGGCTTCCCTATCTACCACGAGAAGAAAAAGCTAGAAGCTGCCATCTATAAGGAAGCAGGCCTTAGGAGATGTGGAATCTGCCAGTGCCTTGATCTTGGACTTCCAGCCTCCAGAAATGTGAAAAATAAATGTCTGTTGTTTATAAGCCATAGAAATTTATGGTATTTTGTTAAAGCAGCCCCAGTGGAATAAGAGACAAGGTGGGTGGAGTTTGGGTTCACCTACCTCCAGACACTGCCTCTGGATGAGGGCTCCTGCCCCTCCCACTTGAATCAATCCCTCCTTAAGGAGGACATTTTACCTGATACCTCCAATCAGCCCCCAAGTGAGGCTCCCATCCTGCAGAAATCCCTGACCTGGCTCTGATGAACCCTTTCCTTTCAAAACCAAACAGCAGGAGAGCAGGGCCTTTGACGGGTCTCAACAGAGCCCACTGAGCAGTCTGCCAGTGTCACCCATGCTATGCAGAGCTCCCACCTATTGTCAAAGGGCCCCACATTCACTCACTAACCAAAGTTCCCTTTTGTAAGATCCCTTGGTCCTTTCTAACTCTCAGAGACCATGGGAACCCCTACACTTTGCCCAGCAGTCTCCTTTATTGTCTCTCACAAACCCCACCTGCTACCAAACTCCCCTTCTGGGACTGTTATTCAGCCCTGGTTTCCATGGGCTACTTCTCCCTGATGCTCTGCCCCCTGCAACTTGCTGTCAGAAAAACCTTCCGTCCTCTGCCTCCATTTCTGCCACCTCTGATTAATACCCTTGCCCCATCATTCTTTTTCTCAACACGAATGTCCACTCAATGCATGCTTCTCCTAAACATTCTGCCAATTTCTTGTTTCTGCCTGGCTGATTCCCATTCCAAGGATTTCCCTGGTTAGTTACGTGATGCCCTAAGCTCCCACCAGCCCTCTCACCCAGACCCTGCCTCCTATCAGCTCACCCTGATCCAGCTCAGCCATTGGGAGTTCATTAAGTTGGCTTCTGACCTTTTTGACACACCAACATCCTTCAGTTTGTAGCAATTTCCTTACTTTCTGGCACTACAAGATGCTTCAGGCTCCTCTTATGTATTTGCTACTCTAGCCCTAGACTCAGCCATTTCTCCAAGGAGCTCTGGTTCCTTTTACTGGAGAATGGTTTCAGAAACCAAGATCTGGGAGCTCAGTGTGCACACTAATGCTGGGATGTCATTGCTTTGGGGCATACTAGGCAGAGCTAAGACACACACATGCGCACACACACACATTTTGACTCTAATCCAGCACCACAGTGTTCATTCTAGCTTCCCCACCTTGCTCACTGTGACTTCTCTCTCCAACAGTGAGAAATGTGGCTCTCACTATCCATGACTCATTTATTCAACCTTAATATGCAGGTAAAGCCATCTCTGACTTGTTAGTGCATACCCCTTGGAAAAACAAATTCACCAACTAGAGTACAATGTTTGTGGACAATTCCTTTTATCCTTAGTCTTTCAGTTTCTAGTCATAATATTACTTTCCAAAGTTACTTAGGCCAGTTTCTTTTTTCTCCACCTGCTCCAGTGACGTTATATCATACATTTATAGTTAAGTTAGGTCATTTGTTACAAGCTGCATTCCATCCTGGGATGCTCCAGACATCTTGGCTAATTTTTAAATTTTGCATACATTAAAGTTCCCCCTTCATCATGTATGGTTCCATGGGTTTGATCAAGATACAGTCATGTAAGTACATCCTCAGTGTGATACAGAACAGTTCCATCCCCTTAAAATTCTCCGGTGCATCCTCTGTGTAGTTAATCTTTCCTTTTCCTCAGCCCCTGGCAACTGCCAATCTGTTTTCCATCCCTACAGTTTTTCATTTTCTGGAATGTAATATAAACAGAATCTTTTGGGGATTACTTTTTGCTTAGCAAAATGCATTTAAAATCCATCCATGTTATAGTGTGAATCAATAGCTCACTTCTTTTTATTGCCAAATGATTTTCATCGTATGGATACCACAGTGTGTTCATCCATTCATCTGTTGAAAGACATCTTGGTGACTTCACTTTGGGGTAGTTATGCATAAAGCTGCTATACATATTTTTGTGTGAACATAAGTTTCAAGTCAGTTGGCTAAATAGCTAGAAGTACAGTTTGCCATATTAAAGCTCAGTAAATAGTTACAAAGTAAACACACTCATCAGCTAGCACCAGCAACAGAACAGCCCTCACCCAGGGAACAGTTATACATTCCCTCCTCCACAAAAGTCACAATTATCTTTACTTCTGTTGCCACATGTTAATTTTGCCTGGGTTCAAGCTTTGAATGGATCAACTGATATGTTCTTCTTTGTGTCTGGCTTGTTTCACTAAGTATCCTCTGGGTTGGTGCATGTGGTGGTTATTTTCATTGTTCTATATAGTTCCATTGCAAATATATATTACAGTTTTGTCTTTAGGTTTTTGCTGGTGGATGTCTGGGTTTTTCCCAGTTTGGATAATGCTATGAACATTCCTTTTTTTTTTTTTTTTTTTTAGAAGGAGTCTCATTCTGTTGCCAGGCTGGAGTGCAGTGGTGCAATCTCGGCTCACTGCAACCTCCACCTCCCAGTTTCAAGTGATCCTCCTGCCTTGGCCTCCCAAGTAGCTGGGACTACAGGTGTGTGCCACCAAGCCCAGTTAATTTTTTGTATGTTTAGTAGAGATGGGGTTTCATCATGTTGGCCAGGATGATCTCGATCTCTTGACCTCGTGATCCACCCTCCTCGGTCACCCAAAGTGCTGTGATTACAGGCATGAGCCACCACGCCCGGCCAAACATTCTTATGTGCCTTTCTGTATCTACTTCTGTTGCTGGCTCACTGGGTAAGTGCATGCTCAGTAATAACAGACATGCTGAATCATTTCCAAAGCATTTATACCAATTTAAATTACCAATAGTGCCTTATGTTTTAACAGGAGCCCTCTGGCTGCTTCATTGAGAACTGACTGTTCAAGGGCAAAGGTGGGAGCAGAGAGGCCAAGAGAAAGGTTTCACAGTCATGTTTGTGTGATTGCATGGGGCACAGCCCAAAGGGGTAGCAGTGGAAGTAGTGACAAGTGGTTGGATTCTGGTTATACTTCAAAGGTAGAGTCAACAGGAATTTTCTGATGGATTGGAAATTGAGGATAGAAAAAGCACACAGACAAAGGTGTGTGGGAGGCATTTTGACTAATCATCTTTATGGGTGGAATTGCCATCAACTGAGATCATAAGACTGCTGAGCAGTTGGTTTGAGAGGGAAGATCCTGAGTTCTGTTTGGCATATCACTTTGGAAATGTCTATTAAATATCCAAATGGATATGTCATGGAGGCAGCTGGAGTTCAGGTTAGAGGTCTGAGTCATTGATAAAACTTTGGGAGTCATTGGCAAATGATAGTGTATTGGTCAGAGTCTAATTAGGAAAGAGAAGCCCCACAGTCATTTGAACAGGAAACGTGTACATAAAGAAGTGTTACTTGCAACAGGGAAGTGGAGTAACCAGGCACAGACTAGTAGGAAGTATAGAAGGAGCAACCACTAGTCTAGGGCTGAGGTAGAGAGCCCAGGAGAGTCCTCTCCTCTTAGTGCACTTCCCCTGCACCTCATCAGAGGAACCCAGTCATGGTCCTCTGCATGTCAGGAGAGTCACTGGTGCTATGTCACTGGAACTTACTAGAAATACTTCTTTAGGTGCTGGGGAAAGGAGCGGTGTCTCAGAAGAGTTACTCTATAACAAAACTGCCTGGAGCTGGTGGGAGGAGTGGGACCTGCTGGGCACTGGCCACTGGGTTTCTGGAGAAGACACCCACCTGCAGGAGCCAGGCCAGGAGCATAGGAGAACCAGGAACAAAGTCTGCTTTCCCCTGCAAGGTCTCTCCATGGCTCTCTACTGACAAAACCTAACATCATGTCTGAAGGAAATACTTAAATGGCCCAGTTCCGTTTTTGCAGAGCAGGCAATGAAGAATGAGTTTATAGCAGAGATGCAATACATTGATAACTGTATTAGTCCATTCTCTCACTACCATGAAGAAGTACCTGAGACTAGGCAATTTATAAGAAAAGAGGTTTAATTGGCTCACTATTCTGCAGGCTGCACAGGAAGCATGACAGCTTCTGTGGAGGCCTCAGGAAACTTTCAATCGTGGTGGAAGCTGAAGGAGAAGCAGGCATATCTCACATGGCTGGAGCAGGAGGAAGTGGGGGGCGGGGAGGTGCTACACACTTTTGAACAACCAGATCTTGTGAGAACTCTATCACGAGAACAGCACTAGAGGAATGGTGCTAAACCATTCATGAAGACTCTGCTCCCATGATCCAATCACCTCCCACCAGGCCTCACCTCTAACACTGGGGATTACAATTCCACATGAAATTTGGGCAGGGACAGACCCAAAACATAACAATTACTGACACAGATGGAATATAAAACTGAGACAGAATGAGATCATCCAGGGAATAAGTATAGACACAGAAGAAAAGAAAACTGAAGCCCGAAACCTATGGCCTTGCTCTAATTTAAATAGGTGAGAGCAGGGGAACCAGCAAAGGCAGCTGAGAAAGAGCATCCAGGGCTGCAGGTGGAATCCTGTGAGACAAGTGAATCAAAGAGAATAGGAGAGGGGCCAGAGTATGTATTGACCGTTCTTTTGTAAGTTTTGCTGCAAAAGGTGCAGGTCCTGGTATAGGAAATAGGGTCGAGTAATTTCTTTGTTTTGAAGATGACAGAAATAGCTGCATGTTGTGTGATGATGAGAAGAGTCCAGTAGAAAGGGAAATACTGCTGATGTTAGAGAAAGGATAGGCTGGCTGGAGTGACACCCTGGAGCAGTAAGAGATGATGGGATTCAGCAGTCCAGTGCAGGATTCTTTGGCTGGACATAGTGGTTGTTCATCCACAGTCACAGGCAGGCAATAGGAGATAGATGGGTGGAGGTGGAGGTGGGAGTCTGTGGAAGACTTTGACCACTTCTATTCTCTTAGCAAAGCAGGAGGCAAGGAAGGGAGAGGCAGTGGGAAGGATTGAACAGAGAGAAGGAAGTGTGAAATACTCACTTGGAACAATGGGAGATTGAATAGACCAGGCAAAGAATGATTAAAGTGAGGACTGCTGGCATGGTCCTGTTTTCCTCCAGCAATGTTTAGTTACATCGTTGTGGCATGGAATAGATGGAGAGCTGGGTTTATCCAGGGCTCCAATCTTACCAAGCAGATAGAAGGTGACAGGGAGGTGCATGAGTTAAGGAGGTGTGCAAGGGATCAATGAGAATGGTTGGCCATGGAGTTTAAGCTGGCTCACTAGAGAGGGCCATAAAGGAAGGAAGAAACAGTAAACAGGTAGTAAGATCTGGATTGGAGGTGCTGGTAAGGTTGCAGGAGTTTTGTTTCAGGACAGTATAGGGAGTGACCTGGATAGACAGGAGGTGGTGGTCAGAGTGGGATACTGTGGGGGTTGCAGTCCTTGGACCTGACAAGGTCTAAGGTCTGATCATGGAGGGAGGGGGAAGCTAAGGTAGGGCAGAGGACTGGAGTGGGCTTCATGAGACCAAAATGACGTTGGAAGGATTATCTACCTGGATACTGAAATCTTCAAGAAGTAAGCGGTGTAGTGTGAAGAAGTTACAATATTCTAAGCTCTTCACAGAAAGAGAAGCATGTGCCACATAGGTAGCCTCCTTAGTCCAGCACCCAGTATATAGTATATGCGGAGTGAATACCTGGGGGCTGCTGAGGGCAAGAACAAGGTGCCTGTGAGAGGACCTGACACCTGGGGTTCTCGTGACAGGAGTGGGCCTAGTTTTTGGTGTAGAACTGAGCCTTGAATGCACCAGCGGGATCATATTGAAAAGAAACCCTCTAAGACTACAGGAAGATGCATCCTCTGACAATGTACGCGCTGTAGGCGTCCCAAGTAGCTGGGCTGGGGATTAGATGGACTCCAAGGCATTTCCTCAGGTGGCAATGGGCGGATCCCTGGGAAGGCAAAGCTGTGCAGGAAAAAAATGGCAAGATGCTCTGTTCCCTCAGGGAAAGCCCTTTCCTGGGAGCAGGGAAGGCGGGGCAGTTTGGGCTTGGTCAGTTTGTCCCTGCCCTCAGGGTTTGTTGGTCCTGGCAAAAGAGGGCCTTATTTTATTTATTTTTCTTAGAGACAGCGTCTTGCTCTGTCGCCCAGGCTGGAATGCAGTGGCTCATCTCAGCTCACTGTAAACTCCATCTCCTGGGATCAAGCGATCCTCCCACCTCAGCCTCCAGAGTAGCTGGGACCACAAGCACCACAGGTGTCCGGCACGACGCCGGCTAATTTTTTTTTTTTTTTTTTTTTCTTTTTTTAGAGAGAGAGAGATAGTCTCCCTATATTGCCCAGGCTTGTCTTGAACTCCTGGGCTCAAGCGATCCTCCCGCCTCGGCCTCCCAAAGTGTAGGGATTACAGGCGTGAGACCCCGCGCCCTGCCAAAAGAGGGCTTTAGGGCACCCCAGAACGCGAGATCCCCCTCATCTGTCATCTTTAAAGAGGAGGAAATGGACTCCAAATCGAGCGATAGTCCATTCGTCCCTGGCACGGTGACTGCCGGGAGGCCAAGACCAAATGTATCTCCTTCCGGCTTTTGCACCACACTAACTAACCGGCGCCAGGCCGCAGAGCCGCCCTGGCCTTCGGCGAGGACTTGGGCGAGCGCGGTGAACGCTGCTCCAGAGTCCCACTGCGGAAGTTGAGGCCGCGGATTCCCAGGGCGTGGTGGAGCGGCTTCGGTAGGTACCCGGACCCGGTGAAACGCACTGCGCGGACTGCGCCTGCGTCCGCACTCAGCTTTTCAGCACTTTCTTCAGGCCCTGAAAGCCGTCCCCACGCCGGTCTCTTTTTTCTGCCTTCTTGTTTCCCGCCGGAGACTCGGCGCGACGGTGAATTTCCGTTTCCGGCGGTGTCCATGCTGAGTTGAGGAGTCGCAGTTGCCAGCAGGTTCAGTACAGCGGGCTGGGGTAGGCGGCGGTGGGGTCGCTGGTTCTGGGGCACTGGGAAGATCACGAGTCGTGCGCGTGGGAAGGTCCTTCCCTGGTCCTCTGGGTCATCTTTGCTCCCGAGGAGCGGCGTATTTCTCATCTGCCGGAGGTGTCCTGTGGTCGTTGGGAGAGTGACCGGATGAATCCCTACAGAGAGCCCGGACAGGGAGGGAAGGTGGCTGGGAGACGTAGTTTCCTGGCGACGTGGTCTCGGCAGGCGACTTAGACCTGAGCCGGATCTGTTGACCCGAAATTGTGCTTTTCCCACCGAAGAAGGACAGGGAAAGAAACATTAGTACAAGTTCCGAACTAAAATATAGCAGAGAAGAAACATAATCACTGAAATCACACAGGTCTTCAGATTCAAAGCGTTCCTAGCGCCTAGCTCTCCTAACTCCCGGCCAGTGTTCTTGACATTATGGTGATATATGAAGACTTTCTGTTTCCGCTGGTGTGTGGGTCTGTGGGAAGCCTCTGACTTACCTCCGTGCTCCAGTAGCACCCTGTGCAGCCTTCCAATGTCGCCCTTATTGCATGGCGCGGAAGATACTAGTTTGGATTTCCTCTGCAAGTCAGACCATAGCTGTATCCATTTACTGGCACAGTGCCTAGCACATCATAGACAGACAAAATATTTATTAAACAGAATGAATACAGTACCTTAATTGAATGAAATGGCATCCTGCTCCCCCTTTAAATCAAGCTGTCAGATTTTATGCAGCCCGATTTCCTTAAAAAACTCACTAATTCAGTGATTACCAATTTATTAGCCACAGATTCCCAGGTAACTCAGAAATCACTGGAAGGGTCTCTGTAAGTTCATGGGGTCTCCAGGTATCATCTAGAACCAGTCCTATCTCACAAGTTAATAATTGACAAGTTAATTATATATTGTCTGTTGTACTCTATAAAATGTGCTAAGATATTGCTATTTCTCAAATGTATGTAAGTAGTAATTTAGGAGTTTCACAGAGTCAACAGGTACTAAAAGTAATACTGCGATCATATTGTAAGTTCATAAAAACGTTTTACATTTTTTATTAAAATTTAAGTTTTAGTTTAAGTTAGGAAACCACTTCATTACTCCAGTTGAAACCTAGGTCTGAGCTGTCCGGTGTGGTAGCCACATGTGACTTTAGAGTTAGAATGAAATTAATTAAAAATTCATTTTTTCAGTTTACCTAAGTATATTGTAAGTAACCACATGTGGCTGATGGCTAAATGGCTGAAAAATACAGATATAGAATATTTCTATCCTTGCAGAAATAGATACTGCTGATGTTGACACTTAAGAGGAATAAAAAGTAACAACAATAAAATGTAACTATAGGAGACGTAACTCATCTAATTTATAGCATAACAGAAATGAAATTGGCAATGGTTAAGCAATTTCTACCCTTGTTCAGTAAATAAATACATCATCTCTTCATAAAGAAATAAATGAAATTTACTGTTTTTCCCTGGGTATTGCCTGGATTGTAAAATGCCTCTCCCACCTCTTTACCCCAACCTTCTTCCTTGTAGGTTAGAGTTACTTGTTATTGGTAAATAGCCACAATGGAGACTAAGGACCAGAAAAAACACAGAAAGAAAAACAGTGGGCCCAAAGCTGAAAAGAAAAAGAGGCGGCATCTGCAAGATCTCCAGCTAGGAGACGAAGAAGATGCCCGGAAGAGAAATCCCAAAGCTTTTGCAGTTCAGTCTGCTGTGCGGATGGCTCGATCCTTTCACAGGTATGTTAGGGTACAGCCTGGTCGTTCTTCCATTGATTCTTTTTAAATAGTAGGAGCCTCTCACAGGTGACATTTGGATTCATGAGTCTAGTCCAGCTCCAAAGGACATGGAGATGCGTGGTGTGTGGCTTTCACTAAAACGTGAGAAACTTTCCCATAGAAGCTGCCTTGCCTCCAGCATCTGCACACTGGTTGGTGTTTATTGCCCAAGATGCAAGAATTTATAGAATTTGTTTATTCCTAAATTTTAAACTGTTTCTATGGTGATAAGTGTGCTTTTTCCCCCCAGGTATGTTTTATATAGTTGTAATATAAAATACAAAAATTACAGTATTTAATACTAACGTAGCTTTATTTAGTGTGTCCTTGTGATATGCCTAGTGGTATACTTTAAACATTATTCAACTAAATGCTTCCAGCAGCCTTACCAGAGTAGGAATCATTCTTGCCCTCATTTTATGGGTAAGAAAACTGAGGTCAAGAGAACAAGTTACCTCCAATCATGTAACCATTAAGTAGGAGAGCCAAATTTAACTCCAGAGCCTCTGCTCTGTTATGATGCACTGCTTCGGTATTTACCTTTTGGTTTTTTAAAAAACTATTAAAATCACTCTTAAAACAGTCAGATAATTTAAGGAGTGTTTAATTTTCAGCTCTCTATGCTATTGAAGTTGTCTTGTTATATCTTTATTGAACAGCAGTTATTTGGATGGGGCCAGAAGTTAACAAGTTAATAACTGACAAGTTAATTATGTATTGTCTGTTGTCCTCTCAATAAAATGTGCTAAAGTACTCATATATATGAATGTACTAAAAAAGTCTACTTATAAAGTTGATACCTTTTACTCTATTTTGAAAGTGAGTTTACTATTTATTTATTTATTTATTTTTAATGAATAGGACTCAGGATTTGAAGACAAAAAAGCATCATATTCCAGTGGTTGATCGAACTCCACTGGAGCCCCCACCAATAGTGGTAGTGGTGATGGGGCCTCCAAAAGTTGGAAAGAGCACTTTGATACAATGCCTCATTCGGAACTTCACCCGGCAGAAGCTGACCGAGATCAGAGGCCCTGTGACGATTGTGTCAGGTAGGAGATGCCGCCACAGACGCAGAGTTGGCGTGGCTGTTGTCATCTGAGGGACATGCATGCGTTTGTTGTTTTCTTGAGCGGAACATGTTAAATATTGTCATATCATGTTACCTCTCTTATACTTTTACTAAGTTGGCTATAGCTTCAGAAAAGGGTAAGTTCCCGGAGATAAGTATGTAATAATGTTCACATTGAAAATGTGCACATGCTTGCCTTATGAAGCCACATTCTGGTGGAGGTGCGAGTGTTCTCTTTTTCCTATGAGAATTGTCTGCTTTGGGAGATGGTGACCTTTCCAAGTTTGAGGGAAAATGAAACAAACTTCCAGTGGTAGAATGGGAAGGTGCAGTCTGAAATCTCTTGTCATTGCAATAGTATAGTTGGATTGAGGCTTTTCTTTATCTTTGGAACATCCATATTTTGTTTTCCCTTTTTTGAGACAGAGTCTTACTCTGTGGCACAGGCTGGAGTGCAGTGGTGTGATTACATGATTACAGCTCACTGCAGCCTCAACCTCCCAAGTTCAGGCAATCCTCCTACCTTAGCCTCCTGAATAGTGTATGCCACCACGCCTGGCTAATTTTTCTTTTTTTTCCCTTTTTTTTTTTTTTTTTGGAGAGATGGGGTTTCCCCATGTGGCCCAGGCTGGTCTCAAAACTCCTGGGCTCAAGGGATCCACCTGCCTTGGCCTCCCACTGCACCCAGCCCATAATTTCTTGACCATTTTCTTTTTACCTTAATTTAGAAATAATTATTGATATGAATATTCTGTTGCATTATGTTTGAAGATGTTTGTAGCTACAGTGGGAATATGGGAAGTTTTGATAGAGGTAAAGACTTTGGCCTGCAGCTGAATAGCAGGATCATGGTTATCATGGAGCCTGTGCAGTCAGAATTTTCCCTGTTTGAGCACTTTTATTCATCTGGGTAGACTTTTGATATTATTTAAATTTAGAACACAGTAAGAAAAACAGAATGGAATTTATTTTATTTTACCAGTTTTTGCCTATAAAAACGAACTTCTGGTACACTCCTGTAAACTTATATGATGTTTTACTGGATGCAGTTAAAAAATGAAAATTAGAGTTTATGGTTAGAGTTTTTTCAGGATCTTTTTAAAGTAAAATTTTCATCTTTTCACTTATAGGTAAAAAGCGCAGACTCACCATTATTGAATGCGGGTGTGATATTAACGTGATGATTGATCTGGCTAAAGTAGCAGATCTGGTAAGTCAGCAGGGGCAGCCTGGGGTGCTGATGGAGACTTACAACATCGTGATAGGTTATTTATCCCGTGATGAAGGGAAGAGAGTCCTGTGATTATTAAAGGAATCATGGTCATCATCAGTGATACAGTAGATATGATTGAATTGATAATAATTATGGTAATAAATGTTGTGATATTAATAATAAAAATGGAATGTGCACAATGAAATGTATTCCAAAATCTAAAAGCAAATCACAGGATGGAGAAAACCTTTAATGAACACAACTAATAAGAGCTCATTAATATGTATACATGTATACGTACAAATATATCATAGTAAGTACCATTTTTTCTTGGACTCTTCCTGGCACTGTGCTAACTGCTTTCTACAAATTTAGCTTACATAAAGCCTTGATGCACCCTTGAGGTGAGTAGTTATTATCTGTAGTTTACAGAAGATGAAATAGAGCTTCCCAGCAGTTAAATAACTTGTGTGAAGATGGGACCCTTGTTCCTGATGGTTCCAGAACCTTCATCCTTAATGATAATGCTAAAGTAAGTACATGAATTGCCCTGAAGAAGTGGTCAGAGTTAGCAATAAAAAATCTAGGCAGTACTCAGTGTATGGAAAATGTACACACTCTTGCATTTATGGAAATGATAATGTTCACTATTCTGGTATTCTATTAACTTATGTTTTAAATTAGCAAAAATAAAAACAAATTAGCAAAAAAGTAAGCCGTATTGATTAGGAAGTGTGGGGTGAGAGATACCTTGGTTTTTTTTAGACAGCTGTTTGGTGACAAAGAGCTACAGATTTTATACTTTGGCCCAGGAATACTCCTAAAATATAAAGTAAAAAGTAATACAGATTTTAAAGTTGTGCCATTGTAATGTCAGAAAACTAAATAACATTCAAATTTTGAACACGTAATGCTACTATTAGTAAAAATAAGTTATTATTAATGTAGTGTAAGCTTACTAAATCTTATGTACTTGAAATGATCAAAATAGTTCATAGAAGTCATTTGTTTCTCTTTTATGTAAAATGTAGCAAGTTTCTAATATTAAAGACATACATATTAAGAGATGCCTTTAATTTTATTTATAATTATTATGGATACATAATAGTTATACATATTTATGGGCTACATGTGGTATTTGATAGAAGCATACAATGTGTGATGATCAAATCAGGGTAATTAGGATATCCATTACCTCAAACATTTATCATTTATTTGTGTTAGGAACATTTCAATTTCATTCTTGTAGTTATTCTGAATTATATAATAAATTATAGTCCACCCTATTGTGCTGTTGGACACCAGAATTTATTCTGTCTAACTGTATTTTTGTACCTGTTAACCTTTCCCTCTTTGTTCCTCCCTCCCTGCTCACCTTCCCAGCCTCTTATCCATCATTGAGAGAGATGCCTATTATGTAAATCTTTTAAAGATTTTTCAAAAGGAACACACACATTTGGTAAACTACTCTAACTGTAATGCAGGATACACACAATGTGCATTTTTCTTTTTCCTTGGTATAACCGCTGGTCTCTCAGATCCCTGCAGAGCAGTATCCTTCTAGATACATATAAACACACATACCACCCTTTAAAAACACAAATGGTAGCTTATTTTACACACTGTTCTATGCTTTGCTTTTTTCATATAATGTATCTTGGAGGTATATAATAAGTACGTACTGTAATTCTGCCTCCTTTTTAATATAATATTCCATTTTATGGAGGCACCATAATTTATTTAGCCTAGCTTATGTTGATTGTTCTGCTGTGGGTTGTCAAAGCCTCCTGTGTACAGCAAAGGCACACACAATACGTGAATTTGGGTGTGTACGTGCATGTGTGGATTAGGGGAGTAACACTGGCTTAGATGACAAAGACTGGCAGCTGAGGGACTGTTTGTTCCCCGTTATTCCTGACCCTACAACCAGCTGCTTGCCCCCTGGCATTCTGTGGCATTAAATGTAGTGTGAGGATATTCCGCCTGTCCTTTGAGCTGGTCCAGTGTTGCTGGAAAGCTGTGCTTGCTGCCTCAGTCCACGGTGGCAGCTGTGCTTTCTCACAAGCCCACCTTCATATATTCTGTGGTTTCGGATTTTGAATGTTTCCTAGTTTAATCAAAGATGGGCATTTCTGTTTCCATTTTTTTTTGTTGTTGTTATTTTTAGTTATCTATGCAAAAATAAAAACAGAAATGTTTTTAATACTTAAACTAGAAGTTTCCAGGAATCAATTCTGAAATTATTTTGCATCTTTGAAGCATCTTAAAAGTTAAAAATTGGTCTCATCTGCTTATATTTTCTTACAGACTACCATTCATCATAATCTTACTGTTTTTTGACCTAATTCTAAAATGGCAGCTATTTAAAAAAAATTTCTTAGAAATTGAGTTATCCAAATTAACATATAAGATAGAGGTTTCCACTGCATACTTCTCAGCGAAAAACAGATTTTTTTTTTTCTGTGAGGAGATTGAAAGAAGAGATTGGTTTTCTGTACATATTTAATATATTTCATTGATTATCACTTTCTTCCCATTCTTTGGATGTCAGAGACCTGTTATTTGGCTTTAAAATACCTCACAGAAAACTTGATTTCTTTAAATTAGAATTTCTTAGGTAAGGGCCAGGTAAGACCCAGCCTTTTCTGAGTTACTTCTCATACATTAAAATTCTTGTAATGGAAGTTTGCATCCTAGTGGACATCGTCTTATAGTTGGCTTTTAGAGCAAGTCAGAGGGTGGTGGTTTCTCTGTCTGGGTGATGCCTATGCGGTTATTTGATTTAGTCTGGAGTGCGACTTTTCTGTTGAGGGCCAGATTGTAAATATTTTTGGCTTTGTGGGCCATGTCTCTTGCAGTTACTTAGCTCTGCCGTTGTAGTGCACAGGCAGCCATAGACAAGATATAAGTGAATTAATGTGGCTATGTTCCAATAAAACTTTAGTTACAAACACAGGTGATGGGCGGGATTTTGCCCGTGGCCAATTGCCAACCCCTAGTGTAAGTGGTCTGTTTTGGTAGTTTCTTTGAAAAATGATGTGTTCTGCTTTTAGGTACTGATGCTTATAGATGCCAGCTTTGGGTTTGAAATGGAAACATTTGAGTTTCTAAACATCTGTCAAGTACATGGCTTTCCTAAAATTATGGGAGTTCTCACCCACCTCGACTCCTTCAAGCATAATAAGCAACTGAAGAAGACAAAGAAGCGATTAAAACACAGGTTCTGGACAGAAGTTTACCCGGTAAGAGGAGAAATGACTGTTGGATACTAGCAGTATAATCCTTTTAAAATAGACTGAAGAGGCCGGGCGTAGTGGCTAACACTTGTAATCCCAGCACTTTGCAAGGCAGAGGCGGTCGGATCACTTGAGCCTAGAGTTTTGAGCTCAGAGCAACATGACCAAGCCCCATCTGTACTAAAAATGCAAAAATTAGCCGGGTGTGGTTGCGCGCACCTGTAATCCCGGCTACTCAGGAGGCTGAGAAGTGAGAATTGCTTGAGCCTAGGAGGCAGAGGGTGCAGTGAGCTGAGATCACGCCACTGCACTCCAGCCTGGGTGACAGAGTGAGACTCTTGTCTCAAAAAAAACAGTAAAATTACTGAAGAGACATTACTAAACGTCTCTCCAGGATTCGCCTCCTGAATTCCGTTTGTGTATGTTCACAGTCCCTGGCCTCCTGAATTCCTTTGTGTGTGTGTGTTCACAGTCTATGGCCTGCTGAATTCCTTTGTGTGTGTGTTCAGCCTCTGGCCTGCTGAATGCTTTTGTGTGTGTGTGTTCACAGTCTATGGCCTGCTGAATTCCTTTGTGTGTGTGTTCAGTCTCTGGCCTGCTGAATTCCTTTGTGTGTGTGTTCAGTCTTCTGGAAGGTTTCCCTCAAGAGAGTGCTTGTTCTGGGCTTCTTGGTGTATCTCATTTGTCTCTGTACCTGCTGCGCCAGGCAGTGTCTGGCTGTTTGGGGGTCAGGATTTTATATAATAGAGTACATCAGAAATTTCTCCTAGTTACAGGACCAGGCACTGCCCCTTCCTTTCTATACTGTTCTGGTCCATCGGCCACAGAACCGTTTCTGTGCTCAGACGCCTCACCTCCCTCTCCTCACCATTACTTAGATGGATGCCCCTGCTCGGCTGCAGAGCAGTCTGCCTCTGTGGGGTTCTAATAAGTCCTGAAAGAAGCCAACAAGGCCCTGGAAGCCTCAGGACGGTGACTTTGCTGGAAGTCTCACTTCTTAGGATTGCTTCTTGTTTAGAACTTTTATTTGTTGCAGTATTGATGAGAATTTAATTGAAATTTAATTTTTAATTTTGCTCTAATGTTTAGGGTGCCAAGCTGTTCTACCTTTCTGGAATGGTGCATGGAGAATATCAAAACCAAGAAATCCACAATCTGGGCCGTTTTATTACAGTTATGAAGTTTAGGCCTCTCACATGGCAAACTTCTCACCCTTATATCCTGGCAGACAGGTAAAACATGATTGTAAACTGTTGCTTCCTGGGCCATATATTTCAAAGCTAAAAAGGCTAGAAAAAGAACAGTGATAGGATTCATTTTGTGCTGATTTGAATAGTGGAGATAGAAGTGTAGTTGATGGAAAATGTCTACTTATATCATTGCTCAAAGATGCTATGCCTTTGGGAGTAAATTAATTATGAGATGTTTAGGAAAATGGGAGGACTTGGAAGCATTTAAGGCTACAGAGTGTGGCCCCATCCTACGTTCAGCCTCAGTTTTGAGTGATGCTGCCTTCGTGCCCGGGTGCTTGAGTCCTTCGTGTGTGCCTTCAGTTTCCTTCCTTTGTGCTCTTCCTCATGTGGTTTTCTCAGCCTGGAATACCATTTTTCCACCTGCCAGCATCCAAGCCACAGTAAAAATCCCAAAGCACAGGCTTGCCCTCTTCCAGAAAGGGATTTTCTGAATATGTTCTTCACTCTTCCCCGACCCCAGGTGGACGTCATCTCTCTGTGTGGTGTCTTCTGGAATGAAAATGTCACTTTCAGCCTAGAGACACAGTTGTGTGCCTGCCCCCTTTCTTCTGCTGGATGGTGAACAGTGCTTCCTTATTTCTGCATTTTCTAGTTTTCTAAGTGATGTGCTTAGTGGACAATAGTGTGATGAGTCATTGACACCTGAAAGGAGGTATAAGAACTTTGGCATTCATTTCTGCTGCATGATTGAGTTTATTTTTCTAGGATGGAAGATTTGACAAACCCAGAGGATATCCGAACAAACATCAGATGTGACCGGAAGGTGTCACTTTATGGTTATTTAAGAGGAGCACACTTGAAAAATAAAAGCCAAATTCACATGCCAGGTATTCTCTTGTTGTAGAACATACTAGAATTACACATAGGATTCTTGGGATAACTTCATTTCTCATGAAAACTGAAAAATGACCAAACAAGGGAAGATGGCCTTGCTGGAGGCTTTTAAAGTAACCCAGCTCTGTGCAGGCCTGCAAAGGTGTTACCGAATCCCCTCTTCTCTGACCTCTTGTCTTGTAGCTAGAGGGCCACTGTTCCAGTGTGGCACAATGCCCTTCTTTAGTGTCATGGGTTAAGCCCTTGGACTATGGCTCGTTTTTAACCCCCAGTCAACAGTAGATACTTCTGACTTCTTGTCAGCTGAAGCCTGCTTTTGGTCCTGTCTTCCAGGGGTAGGAGATTTTGCTGTGAGTGACATCAGTTTCCTCCCAGACCCTTGTGCTCTTCCTGAACAACAAAAGAAGCGCTGTTTAAATGAGAAGGAGAAGCTGGTTTATGCGCCTCTTTCTGGAGTTGGGGGTGTGCTGTATGACAAAGACGCTGTCTATGTTGACCTTGGTGGCAGCCACGGTTTTCAGGTATCAGTGAGATGGGAGTCATTTCTCTGAACTCTCATTATTCTTTCTGAATCTATTTTTTAATCACAAAAAATAATGTAGTCAGCTTTTATTTATTGAAGATTTTTCTCTTGTACTTATAATAAAGGCCCAAATGCATATTGTAAATATATAGGATAAGAAGAATACTTTTTTTTCATTGTACCAAGCAGAAGAGTCCTGTCCATTCCTCCCTGATCCGTGGCCCCAGCGCAGGCATTGCTGCCATGTGGTGCCTGCACGGCCCATCCCCGTTTGTACAAAATCAGTATGCTTTTCAGCTCTCATTGGTCTTTTTCTCATTCACAATGGTCTCCTCATTCTGTATTTTAAAGTGGATTTCAAATATTTATTTCTTAGTTCTGAAGTGGAATTTTATTGGGTTAAAATCAGGGTTATTTTAAAATGTTAGAAAAGCTAGCATTGTTGTAGCATTGGAGCTGAGGTTTTTTTAGCTAGGTGTTTAGGTTATCAGGTTATATACTCCCTGAACTTTGGAAAAGTTTAATGGAGATGGGGATCCATTTCAAGCTTTGTTGTAAGGATTTTCTTCTCTGCTTTTTGAGGCATTAAGAAAGGTTCTTAGGAAATGTGTCTAAGATAATTTTGAGAAACTGAGTGAAACCAGTGTCTCTCCAGGATGTTTGTGCTTTTTTCACATGCTCTTTCTTGGTGATCTTGACAGGACGAGGTGGGGCCCACCCATGAACTGGTCCAGAGTCTCATCTCTACCTACTCCACCATTGATGCCAAGATGGCTTCAAGTCGAATGACACTGTTTTCTGATTCCAAGCCACTTGGGTCAGAGGATATAGATAATCAAGGGTAAATCTGCTTTTTTTCTATTTTTAATAAAAAGATGTATTACAGAAGATCATATCACCCATAATTCAGCCATCATAACACATTTTGGTGGGATTCATTCTATGTTGTTTTGTTTTTCTTTGTGTGTGCATGTGTCTCTGAGGGCTCTTCACTTACCTGACATTACAGGGAGTCTTTTCTTGAAATAAAATACAGGATGCATTTTTCAACAGACCCCAAATATTCCTCAAATACCATGCCATCTTCCATAGGTTGCCTTTTGTGTTTTAAGAGACGTGAGGCCACTTGGCTTTCTTTTGGTGGGCAAAACACTAGAGCAGAGTCAAGGAGTTTGTGCCTGTCCAGAAGCCACGTGCCTTGTCTCTGAAAGTTTTATTTAGATTATGCTGTATTATCTCCCGTGGGTAGGTTTCCATGGATGTATGTCTTATGTGAATTATTTTTCAGTCTGGGTTGGGAATTTGTATACCTTTATACATGGTCAATGTTTGCAAAACAGTGGTTTTGTTGTATTGATTGATGACTCCCAGTAAAATTTATCTGAAAATTTTGAGATTATCTAGTTTGTAATTTGTTACAATATGCATAAACTACCTAGCAGAATGCCTGACAGATACGAAGTGTTCACCGAAAGATCACTCCTTTATAATGAGGTTACTAGCGATTTTCATTTTTGCATATCCTTCTAGTCATCTTTGTCTACAAGAATACTCTGTTCTAATATAGTTACAGTTAAAATACATAATTTTATTTCTATATTCTGAGCATTTCCTTTTTCTATACAGTCTTTATGTAGTCACCATTTTGTTATTATTGGTGTATTCTTTTTTGTGTGTGTGACAGGATCTTACTTTGTCTCCCAGGCTAGAGTGCAATGGTATGATCTGGGCTCACTTCAGCCTTGAGCTCCCAGGCTCAAGTGGTCCTCCCGCTTCAGCCCCCAAAGTGGCTGGGACTACAGGAGTGCGCCACCACTCCCAGCTAATTTTTTTTTTTTTTTCTAGAGATTAGGTCTCACTGTGTTTCCCAGGCTGGTCTCGAACTCCTGGGCCCAAGCAATCCTCCTGCCTTGGCTTCCCAAAGTCCTGGGATTACAGATGTGAGCCACTATGCCTGGCCTATTATTGCTGTATTCTAACTTATCCATCTCTTTTGGTGTGATTTTCAGTTTTTTCAAATTTATGTTTTCATAATTTTATATATCTTGCTACATTAAATAGCTTCATACAGTTTTCTTTTATACTGTGATTTTAGCCTCCTGATGATTCTTCTCTATCAGTTATGGCACTGGTGACTTAAAATGTATGTTCTTCCTCTGTCATTCCTCCTACATTTGTTAGCTGGCATTTTTAACAAAGAGCTTTCACTTCTCCCCTTTATTTCCGTATCACTGCTGACTAATGCACTTGTGTTTTGTTCCATGGGTTATTTTCCATCACTATCATTATTCTTCCTGATGCCTGTGCTGTCCCAGATTTGGCCACAGGAGCCTTCAGCCTGTCTCCTGTGTCCTTTCAACTGTCTCTGTTAGTCTTTGAGCATTTCTTACTTTCTGACAGAACAAGAGGATCCAGGCTCATTTTGCCTTCTGTCTGTCTTGGGCCTGGACTCAGCCATTTCTCTTAAGGATCATGTATTTTTAGCTTAGAAATTAATCAGCTTTCAAAAAAATCTACAAAACACTAACTTCCCTTTTGAGCAATTTTTTTCTAAAATTAGATTTTTGTTTTTTAAGGGTTATTCCTTTATTCTCTCTCTAAGTTTTTTTGAAGTGTGGTGTTAGGGAACCATGCCCGAGTTTGCTTATTAATTCTTCCATTGTTTATCAGATCATTTTTCCCTATGCTATGTCATCTTAAACAATTCCTTGACATTTTCTGTTTCTTTGTATTTTTCATTGACTGTATTACCATTTCTAGATTAGCTGATTAATGTACAAATTGAATTATTTTGTATTTCCTTGGTAATACAGGCTATTGATGCCAAAGGAGGAAAAACAAATGGACTTAAAAACTGGGCGAATGCGTCGGAAAGCCATTTTTGGAGATGAAGATGAATCTGGAGATAGTGATGAAGAAGATGATGAAATGTCCGAAGATGACGAGTTGGAAAACGGCTCTAGTGATGAGGAAGCAGAAGAGGAGGAAAATGCTGAGATGACTGATCAGTATATGGCTGGTAAAGGCGTCAAACGACGGAAACTTGAAGAGTTGGAAGAAGACAGTGAAATGGATTTGCCAGCATTTGCTGACAGTGACGATGACCTTGAGAGGAGCTCAGCAGAAGAAGGGGAAGCAGAGGAAGCTGATGAAAGCAGTGAAGAAGAGGACAGCACTGCAGGAGAGGGGGGCATTTCAGAATCAAAGGCTGTTGGAGAAGGTAGTAAAGCAGGGCTGTCGCCAGCTAATCGCCAGAGTGACCATGTGAATCTGGAGAAGTCTTTGCTGATGAAGAAAGCAGCTGTCCTCACTTCCGATTCTGGGCATTGCACAGCTGAAGAGGCGTTTGCGTCTGAAGATGAATCTGAAGAAAACTCCTCACTCAGTGCAGAGGAAGAGGACTCAGAAAATGAAAAGACTATTAGAAAAAAGCTTTCAAAGCCTTCTCAAGTGAGCAGTGGTCAGAAACTGGGGCCAAGGAACTTAATTGATGAGACCAGTGATATAGAAGATTTACTCAAAGAGGAAGAAGATTACAAGGAAGAAAATAATGATTCCAAAGAAACCTCAGGTAAGCTTAAATTTAGTTGGTTGCTGCTGTGAACTTGGCTGTCGAAATGGTACCCAATGGAATGTCTCCATTTGGGGGTCTGTTGATTCTGTGATTTTGTTAACTGTTGAAATGCTGCATTGTGGCTGGATCTTGAGGGAGGGAAGGCATGTAAACAAGCCTAACTGGAGGTTGGCATTGGTCGTTTCAGGTGCCCTCAAGTGGAAGGAAGACCTTTCCAGAAAGGCAGCCGAGGCCTTTCTGAGGCAGCAGCAAGCAGCTCCAAACCTCCGAAAGCTTATTTATGGGACAGGTAAAGAATTCTGGTTCAGAGCTGGAAATGATGAGGGAATTGGTTGGAGGATTGGGCTGGTATTGTTGACATCCATAATTGCTGTCCATCACATTTCATGTTTGACA
Source organism: Piliocolobus tephrosceles (assembly GCF_002776525.5). NCBI lineage: Eukaryota > Metazoa > Chordata > Mammalia > Primates > Cercopithecidae > Piliocolobus > Piliocolobus tephrosceles. Next base: position 89,865,360 of record NC_045442.1, on the reverse strand, counting down.
GATGTCTCTAATCATCAGCTTATGAGGACTACACATTGGTCTCATAAAGTAGATTTAATGGGTTTGCTGTAAAACTTGATGCAAATGCTGTCCATTGCATTATGTTGTGTTCCCTATTTAAAAGTCCTTCATGAGAATTTTTTTGTAGATTAGTGCCAAAAAAATATTTCTGCCCATAAAAATATTTACTTTATTCCTTTCTGAGAATTAGAACACTGTATAACACATTTTGTTCTCCCTTTTGCCCTTGTCCTCTGATTTTATGCTTTACTAAACTTACCTAGATATTCTTTCTGGTAGAACTAATGCAAAAATAAATATATAGTGATGAACTTTACATTGCGCTCCCTGGTTACTGCATGGTGAGATCAAGGCCACATGGTGAGACTTTTGGGCTCAGCCCAGTGAATTGGGAAGGTTGCTGTATACTGTTTTTCATTCAGGTTTTGTCTAGGTACTCTTAGTGATGAGAGGCTCAACACTCTTTAGCACTCTTCTTTAGTAATCTAAAGCTCAGCCTTTAAATGTCCCTTCCCTCCCTCCACCGCCAATATTCTCACTCCTTCTCGGCCTCTTAGCTGCTGCCGTGCAGGAGCGCAGGAGCCCCACACATGTAGAGCAATAGCTTCCTGGCTCTCTTAACCTATGACTGCCCTACCCTCTCAATGCCTAACTCATATGTGGCTATTGCCATACCCATCACAGACAGAGGCCCTCAGTTCCTGAGTTCGAAGACTCATGGCCTAACTGGTTAAAAACAATGGGTCTTCTAGGGCTGTGGTTTTTGTTCTCACTTTTCTACCATGGTGTCCTCTTTAGTGGCAGAAGATAATGAAGAAGAAGATGGAGATACCCGAGAAGAGCTTGGAGGGTTGTTTCGTGTCAACCAGCCTGACAGAGAGTGTAAGCATAAGGCTGACTCTTTGGACTGTTCCAGATTTCTTGTGGAGGCCCCCCATGACTGGGATTTAGAGGAGGTAAGGCTGGGTAGTACATTTGATTTAATAGAGAATTAGAGAATTGTTTTAGAATAAGATTATCTGATGTCAATATTGCTTACCTGTTGTTGGCTTCTTATTTTTACAGGATTACAGGTCATTCTCCCAGATATTGCAGTGGGCACTTCATGCATCCTAAACAGTAACATGTTCTGAGTTTAGTTAGACCATGTACGTGACCCACGGAGGACAGGTTCAGCTTCCAGTGTGAACAGTAGTGTGCATCTTTATTTTGAAGCATTACACATAAGCACATAAGTTTTTATACATCAGATGTATTTTTTGTCTTATCACTGGGATATATGTAGCACCCCTGAGTTAACATTTATGGTTTCTACTGTTTGTAAGCATAGAGAAATCTGTGATACCTCTAAATGTTCTTCCTGCAGTTCACCACTTTGTAATCACACTGGAATTCATTCAGTACTCAAACTCACCACAGCTCAACCTCCTCTGAGACCTCTTCTCTTTCTCTCTCTCTCTCTTTGAGATATGGTCTCGTTCTGCAGCCCAGGCTGGAGTGTAGTGGCACAAGTGTATGACTTAATGCAGCCGCAACCTCCTGGGCTCAAGAGATCTTCCCATCTCAGCCTCCACAGTAGCTGGGACTATAGGCATGAGCCACCAGGCCTGACTAATTTTTGCATTTTTTGTAGAGATAATGTTTCACCATGTTGAGCTACTTTCGAACTCTGGGTTTGCGTGATCTTCCTGCCTTGGAACCTCCCAGAGTGCTGGGATTACAGGAGTGAACCATTGCGCCAGCCCCTCTCTCTGTATTCCCTTCTAGAATATTCTGATCTTCCAAAGGCTGCCTTCTTTTTTGTCAATTCAGTTTGGCTTAGATGTCACTTCTCACAGAGGCCCTGCTATCATACTGCCTATTGTAATTCGCCAGATAACACTTAGTGCACTTTATGAGATTTTATTTAACCATTTTTTAATTTAATACAGATATAGAAAACCACGTAAAAACAATTGTTTAGCTTAATGGGTTGCCAGAAGGTGAATATCCCTGTACTCAACACTCAGGCTGGGAAATCAAGCATTGCTGCTCAATTGTGACACCAGCCACAGTCCCCTTCCTCCCTGTAGAAGGAGGTGTGGTCCAGCCTCTTAAGGTGATGCTTTCCTTTTCTTCCTGGTTTCTTCCTCCATGCTTCTGTAAGCATCACAGTTTACTTTTACCTGATTTTCCTTACTGTTTTTCAGTCTTTTAACATTTTTAGTGAACAATCTTTCCTTCCCATTTCTTTTTTGGTTACATTTTATTTAATAAACCAAGTCTTTGGTCTGTAGAGTTTCTTGTATTCTGGACTTTGTGGATTGCTTTGCATCCCTCTGCAGTTTCACAGGCCCTCCTGTATTTCCTGTGAATGGGTACTGAGCAATACTAATAGAATTTCTGTGATGAGCAGAATGTATATCTGAGCTGTGGGTTGTGGCTACTTGTGACTACTAAGCTCTTTAAATGTGGCTAATGAGACTGGAGAACTAAATTTTAAATTTTATTTAATCTTTGTTAAGATGAATTTAAATAGCCATGTATTTGTAGTTACCCTGTAGACAAAACATCTAGCAGTTGGACAGGATTTAAATTTGATTTTTATTTTTCAGCAAAACTGCTTTGTTTTCTCATTAGGAGGCGCATAAAGACTGGTTGTGTCCTTTTAATGATGTTAGATGTTATCAGTTGTTGGTGCTCAATGCCTAGAACCATCAATTTCTAGAGTGGTGGTGTTCTATTCAATCATTTCTCTTTATATATTAGCTGTAATACTTTAAAGAGAAACTTTTCCTCTTCTACTATTCACTTCCATGTATGTAGGGTAAATGCTTGATTTTTTTTTTCTTTTGAGACGGAGTTTCGCTCTGTCACCCAGGCCGGAGTGCAGTGACACGATCTTGGCTCACTGCAAGCTCTGCCTCCCAGGTTCATGCCATTCTTCTGCCTCAGCCTCCCAAGTAGCTGGCACTACAGGCTCCTGCCACCATGCCCGGCTAATTTTTTGTGTGTATTTAGTAGAGATGGCGTTTCACCGTGTTGGTCAGGCTGGTCTCAAACTCCTGACTTTGTGATCCACCTGCCTCGGTCTCCCAAAGTGTTGGGATTACAAGAATGAGCCACTGCGCCCGGCCCGTGCTTGATTTTTTAATCAGTTTTTGGAGCGATTCTCCAAAGGATACTTGTTTGTAAGTATCACTGTGATGTCATGGATATAAATGTAGTTGATGTGCCTTGTGCTCCTGCACCTGTTATCCGTTATTGAAGCTCCTCTTTATCACACCTGTGGCCTGTGAGAGTCTGTGCACACCAGCTCCTGAGTCCTTGTGTTACAGTCGTAGTCATTCTGGATCAATTCTTGCTCTGTGATATGAGAGAGCACTTGGAATCACCCATAAGAAGTCCTGATTTATTTTAGTACAAAATGGTATTTCAACATGACAGCCTAGGTATAGGAATGCTTACTGCCGTGAGTTGGTCATTACTTCTAGGCCTTCTCAGTGACCCGAACTAGGAGAGTCCATACAGATATTTCCAGTTCACATTCAGGACTACATCTTATTCATTCTTCCACTGGAGAATTATTCCTTGGTTGAATCAGAAGATGATGAAATTAGAGAATCGCATAATTATTCATTTGCTTTATACTCTCTCATTTCTCTTTTCAAAAGTGACTGTGCCATTTTACTTACCCACTGGCACTGTATGTGGGTTCCAGTTTCACCACTTCTTCACCAGCAGTTGTTATTGTCTGTCTTTTTGATTATAGCCATCCTAGAGGGGGTGAAGTTGTATCTCATTGTAGTGTTGACTTGCATTTCCCTGATAATGATGCTGAACATGTTTTCATGTGCTTATTGGCTATTTGTATATATTCTTCATATTGTTTGCCCATTTCAAAAATTGAATTACTTAGTTGTATGTGTTGTTTATATATTCTGGATATAAGTCCCTTATCAGATACATAATTTACAAATATCTTCTCCCATTTTATAGGAATTAAGTTTTCAAACAGACAGGTTTAGATTAACAAATAGCAAGACCAACTTTGTAAACTACTGTCTCATTGCATCGCCTTAGAAACCTTAATACAATTGAAAATTAGTTGAATTAGTAATTATCTGTTTGTTTACTTATGAGGTTAGTAGACTAGTAGTATTTAATACTTTCCCTATCAGCTGCTTAATGTGTTTTATCTCTGTGGTTATACTGTCTCCATCAAAGGTAAAGTTATTTCCTGGGCTCATTTGGAATGAGAATATCCATGAAGGTGGGAAATATTGAAAGGCAAGTTGTTGCCTACTGCCATTTCTTAGAGTTGTTTTGCTGAGTGATTGGAACATCTCACCTAAGTACTCACTTTTCTGCGTAAGGTTATGAACAGTATCAGAGATTGCTTCGTGACTGGAAAGTGGGAAGATGATAAAGATGCAGCCAAGGTCTTAGCAGAAGATGGTAAGTGAAGAGCTGGGTTCTTCAGGAACACTGGCTTCTCTAAACTTTATTTTCTTCTGTATCTTAGATAATAGTCAAATTGAAAATCATAGTCACTTGTGAAATGCTTTGGAGAATTCAGACAGGAGTAATGAGCCAGGTAATATTCTGGATTTTCCTTTTATGATGATCTTATTTTCTCAGTTGGCTAACTGATTTACTACATATGGACCTTAAAAGTGAGAAACTTTCCATAAATTTTAATCATGTATTTGTTAAAAATAGATTTTGTGTGATGTGAAAAATACATACAAATGGCATTTATGTTTTTCTTTTCATAATAAAGGTAGTATGCATTGTAGAAAATTTAGAATGAAAAGTACATAACATACCAGAATTCTACTAACCCATAAAAAACCTTTGTTAAGCTCTTCAACAGTTTCCTTCTAGTCATTCAAAAATCATGTGTATAAACGTTTTTAGTTGTACTTTATATAATTTTTGACAGGAGGGTTGCTTAAGTGATGTACTTTATATAAATTTTGTCATTAAATTTTTTCAAAGATTTCATTTTTATTATTTAAATATCATACCATTATTGAAGTCATAATTTTTTCAATATCTAAGTAGTTCTGTACTTTGCTCATTTTATAAAGAACTCCACATTGAACAACTCTGAAATAATTCTTGGCTCACGCTTTTTATTTTCATAAGATAGATTCATAAGTGTTAGAATTGAGTCATTTTTATGGATTACAACTGCCACATGGTTTTTTGGAAGGTCATTCTTTTTGTTTTGTCTTGAGACAGGATCTCGCTCTGTTACCCAGGCTGTAGTGCTTTGGTGTGGTCACAGCCCACTGCAGCCTCAGCGTCGCAGACCCAAGCCTCCTGAGTAGCTAGGACCACAGGCTTGCATCACTATACCCAGCTAATTTTAAATTTTTTTGTATAGACGGTCTTTATATGTTGCCCAGGCTGGTCTCAAACTCCTAGGCTTAAGAGATACTCCTCCCTCAGCCTCCTAAATAGCTTGAACCACAAATGTGTACCACCATGCCTGGCTAATTTTTAAATAGTTCGTACAGATGGGGGTCTTGCCATGTTGCCTAGGCTGGCCTTGAATTCCTGGGCTTAAGCAGTCCTCGCACTTTACCTCGCACCTTAACCTTCCAAAGTGCTGGGATTATAGGCATGAGCCACTGTGCCTAGTCTGTAGTATGTGAATATATATATATATATTTTTTTTTTGGTCTGGTCTTTCAGGTTAGTATCATTGATCTCTGTTGGTTCATTTATTATTACTATAATTTAGTACTCTATGTAGCTTTATCATGTTATTAAGACCCCAGTTATTAAAACTGTGTCTCAACAGTTTCTTTCTCTTTATGTTCTGGTGGGGGCTTTTTTAAGCGTTCTCCTGACTATTCTCACTTGCTTATTGTTTTTTCCATAGGAACTTAAGAATCGTCTTTTATTTTCAAAAGAAAGTGTGGTGGGTTTCTTTTTTAATCACTTTAGTGAGGTATAATTGATGGTAAACTACAGTATTTAAAGTGTACAATTTGATAAGCTTTAATATGTGAATATACTGTCACCACAATCAAAATAATGAACACATTTATCACCCTCACAGTTTTCTTACGCCACTGTTTAACCCTCCATCCTGTCCTCTTCCATCATGAGGTACATTCAGCTGCCTTGTGTCACTATTCAGTAGGTTGTGCCCTTTAGAATTTAATCGAAATGGGATCCTACAATATATGCTCTTTTCTGTCTAACTTCTTTTACTCAGCATGATTATTTCAAGATTCATCCATGCTGTTGCATCTTCATTTGTTTTTGTTGGCTAATGGGTAGTCCATAGTATGATGTATAGCAATTTATTTATCTGTTAACCTGTTAATAAATAATTATTTCCAGATTTTGGCTATTATGAGTAAGGCCGCTGTGAACATTTTTGTAGAAGTCTTTATATGAACCACCACTTTTATTTCTTTTGGGTAAATAAGTAGTTCAGAATGGACTAAATGGGTCATATGATAGGTACACATTTAATTTTTTAAGAAATTACCCAACTGTTTTCCAAAGTGTTTACACCATTTTCCATTGCCACCATAACTTTATGTGACTTCCGGTTGCTTCACTCTACATCTTTTCCAGTACCTGGTAGTATCAGTCTTTTTAAATTGTAGGCTTTCTTTTAGGCATAGAGTGGTATCTTGAAGTTTTAGTGACTAATGATTTCGGGCATTGTTTCATGTGCTTATTTGCCATCTGTGTCTTCTTTGATGAAATATCTGTCCAAATCTTTTGCACATTATTTTAATTTGGTTACATTCTAAGAAATTTTATGTATTTTTGATACAAATTCCGTATGAAATGTGATATGCGATTATTTTTGCCTAGTGTGTGCCTTGTCTTTTCTATTTTTAATAGTGTTTTTCACAGAGCAAAGTATTTAATTTTGGTGTAGGTCAATTTATCAAAAAAATTTTTTTTCAGGGGGAATGGAGTCTTGCTCTGTCTCCCAGAGTGTGATGCGATCTCGGCTCACTGCAACCTCTGCCCGCTGGGTTCAAGCCATCCTCCTGCCTCAGCCTCCCAAGTAGCTGGGATTACAGGCGCCTGCCACCATGCCTGCCTAATTTTTGTATTTTTAGTAGAGATGGGGTTTCGCCATGTTGGTCAGGTTGGTCTTGAACTCCTGACCTCAGGTGATCCACCCGCCTCAGCCTCCCAAAGTGCTGGGATTACAGGCATGAGCCACTATGCCCTGCCCAAAATTTTCTTTTATGGACTGTTCCTTTGGTAGTGGATGTAAGAAATCGTTGCCTCACCCAACGTTACAAATTGTCTCATATATTCTATAAGTCTTACAGTTTCAGGTTTACATTTAGGTCTATAATTCTTTTTGAGTTAATTTTTTATAGGGTGTTGGGTATGGATTTAGGTTCCTTTTGACATATTGATACCCACTTTTCCCAGCACCATCTGCTGAAAAACTATTTTTTTCCCTGTTGAATTGCGCTGTATTGGTTGGCCATATTATGGGTGCATATTTCTGGGCTCTCTGTTCTGTTCCATTGATGTATTTGTTTATTTTTGTACCAATACCAACACTGTCTCTGTTACTTACAGCTTTGTAATTAGTCTTGGAATTGGGTAGTTTTTAACTTTAGGTAGTTTTTCAAACTTTAGTCTCCTTTTCAAAGTTGTTTTGGTTAATCTAGCTTCTTTGCATTTTCATATAAATTTTAAGATGAACATGTCAATTGCTATAAAAAAGCCCACTGCAATTTTGATTGGGATTTCGTGGAACTTGTAAACAATTTGGGAAAATTGACATCTTAACCACATTGAGTTTTCTGATCTATGAACATAGTAACTCTCCGTTAATCTTGTTCTTTACTTTCTCTCAGCAAGGTTTTCAGCATACAGGTCTTATATCACTCTCAGCAATTTATTTTCACATCAACTTGTATTTATGTATAGCTCATATATAAGAAATGCAGTTGATTTTTTTACATTGATCTTGTATCCTGCAATCTTGCTAAATTACTTGTTTGTTCTTTTTTTTTTTTTTTTTAGGACAGAGTCCCGTTCTGTCACCCAGGCTGGAGTGCAGTGGCAAGATCTCAGCTCACCGCAGCCTCTGCCTTCCAGGTTCAAGCAATTGTTGTGCCCCAGCCTTGCGAGTAGTTGAGATTACAGGCAGCCACTACCACGCCCGGCTAGTTTTTTTATTTTTAGTAGAGACGCGGTTTCACCACGTTGGCCAGGCTAGTCTCAAACTCCTGACCTCAAGTGTGTGTTTGGAGGGGAGGGGTAAACTTTACTAAACAGTATTCATGGTTTTCTAAGTAAATACTTCTTACTACCCCCAAGGATTCTTTTCTTTTATGCTGCTTTTTCTCCTGTTCTGCCTGGGCTTCCAAGTTCTGCTTTGACCTTTCACCCTGGTCCAATCTCATATGGTTCCACCAGTTTCTGTGCAGGATGGTTCTGGGAGCCAAGCAGGATTCTCTTTATCTACAGAAAGGCTGAGATAGATCCCAGTGGTTTTACTTTCTTTCTTTCCTATCTACATGACTTAATTTTTCTTGTCTTACTGCCCTGGCCTAAACTTCCAGGACAATGTGGATTAGAAGTCAAAGTAAACATCCTTGCTTTGTCCTGATTTTGCTTATTTTCCACGTGAACTTAAGAATCACCTTTTCTAGCTGGTCGCAGTGGCTTACGCCTATAATCCTAGTACTTTGGGAGGCCGAGGCAGGCGGATCATGAGGTCAGGAGTTTGAGATCAGCCTGGCCTGGTGAAACCCCGTCTCTACTAAAAATACAAAAATTAGCTGAGCATGGTGGCACACGCCCGTAATCCTAGCTACTCAGGAGGCTGAGGCAGGAGAATTGCTTGAACCCAGGAGGCAGAGGTTGCAGTGAGCTGAGATCGCGCCACTGCACTCCAGCCTGGGCGACAGTGCGAGACTCCGTCTCAGAAAAAAAAAAAAAAGAAACACCTTTTCTATTTCCAAAAGAAAAGTTTGTGGTACGTTTTTTCCTAATTAAACTTTTTAAGTTTGAGGTAATTGTAGATTGACACGCACTTGTAAGAACGAATACAGAGAGATCTCCTGTATCTTGTACTATAGCACTATCTATATATATGCACTGTGTATACTATGTGTACTATAATACAAGGTCACAGCCTGGATGCCAACATTGATACAATCTGCTGATCCTATGTAGATTTTTCCAGTTTTACCTGTGTGTGTGTGTGTGTGTGTGTGTGTTTTACGTGTGTGTGTATAAACTTCTGTGCTCTTTTATCACATGTGTAGGTTTGTGTGTCTACCAACAGTTAAGATACAGAGCAGTTCCATCACAAGGATTGCTTGAATTGCTGTTTTATAAACATACCCACGCCCCTGCTGTTCCCCAGCCCCCAGTTTCTTCCCTTGTGAACCATAATGTGTTTTCTATTTCTACAATTTTGTCCTCTTCAAGAATGTTAAATAAACAGAATCATAACAGTCTATAACCTTTTGTGAGGGGCTTTTTTTCACTCAACATAATTTCCTGGAGATCCATTCAAGTTGGCACATATACCATAGTTCATTCCTTTTTATTGCTGAGTAGTGTTCCATTGTATGGGTGTACTGGTTTGTTTAACCATTCATCCAAGATCAAGCTGGATTGTTTTCAGTTTGTTTTGTTTTATTTTCAGACAGGGTCTTGCTCTGATGCCCAGTCTGGGTGCAGTGATGTGGTATTGGCTCACTGTAGCCTTGACCTCCTAGGCTCAAGTAATCTCCCCACATCAGCACCCCCAAGGAGCTGGGACTACAGGCATGCACCACCGTGCCTGGCTAATATTTTTTTATTTGTTTGTTTGTTTTATAGAGACAGGATCTTGCTGTGTTGCTCAGGCTGATCTTGAACTCCTGGCCTATTTTCAATTTTTGCCTATTAGAATTGAGCTACTATGAACATTTGTATACAGGTTTTTGTGTAAATATGCACTTCCCATTTTTCTGGGAAATAAATGCCCAGTAATGGAATTGCTGGGTCATATGGTAATTGCACAGTTTCATAGGAGACTGCCAGAGTAGTTGGGCCATTTGATGTTTCTACCAGCAATTATGTGAGTGATCTAATTTCTTTACATCCTTGCCAGTGTGTGGTGTTCTCACTGTTGTTTATTCTAGCTATTCTAATAGGTATGTGATATTTCATTGTGGTTTTAAGTTACTTCCCCGGTGGCTAATAATGGTGAGCATTTTTTCATGTGTTTATTTGCATTTTTATATCTTCTATACAGATAAAAAATGTCTGGGGATGTCTCTTTTTTTTTTTTTTTTTTTTGCACTTTTAAAAACTGGGTTGGGTACTGTGAGTTCATTATATATTTAACTCCATTGTCAGATGTGTGATTTGCAGATACTTTCTTCTAGTCTGTAGTTTTCATTTTCTTAACAGGGCCTTTCACAGAGCAAAAGTTTTTATTTTTGATGAAATCCAATTTGCCAGTTTTTTTGTTTTTTGTTTTAGGGAATATGAAACTTGTATCAAGTCTAGGAATTACTTCCTATTTTTTGATCCTGAAGTTTTTCTCCTATGTTGTTTTCTAAAAGTTTTATACTACTTTTTGTTTTCTCTTTACACCCATGATCTATTTTGATTTTTTCATTTTATGAGATATGAGGCTTAGGTCAAGGTTTGTATTTTCGCCTGCGGTTGAATAATTTTTCTAGCACCATTTATTTTATTGAATTGCTATTGACTTTTGTAAAAAGTTAGTTGAGCATCTTTGTGTGAATCTGTTTCTGGGATCTCTTGTTCCACTGACTTCATGTGTTAATCCCTTGGCCAGTACCACCCTTGCTGTCTAGGTTCCTGTAGCTTTATAGTGAGTGTTAATGTTGAGTAGAGTGACTCGTCTTACTTTATTCTTATTTTTCAAGATTGGTTAAGCTATCCCAAGGCTTGTGGCTTTCCATATAAATTTTAGAATAAACTTGTTTATGTCTACAACAACTTAGCTGGGATTTTGATAGGGAATGCATTAAACCTATAGATCAGTTTGGGGGGAGAATCTTTTTCTATTTTGAGTATTAAAATATATGAACACAGTATATTTATTCATTTTAGTTTTTTATTTCTTTCATCAGTATTACGATTTTCAGCATCCTGGTTGGGAATATATTTTGATAAGTTTAGACCTAAGTATTTCATTTTGATTGATTTTCATTTGTTTATCTTTTATCCTGCTAAACTCATTTGTTAGTTGTAGGAGGATTTTGTTTTGTTTTGTCTTTGTAGATTGCCTGGTATTGTCTACACAGACAGTTGTGTAGAAAACATAGAGACAGTGTTATTTCTTTCTGTTCAACCTGTATGGCTTTTCCTTCTTTCTTTTTTTAATTAAATTTTTTAGGGGTAGTGATGGGGTCTCACTATGTTGCTCAGGCTGCTCTCAAACTCCTGAACTCCAGTAATCTGCCTGCCTCAGCTTCCCAGAGTGCTGGGATTATAGGCGTGAGCGACCACGCCCGGCCTTCTTTCCATTTTAAATTTTTCTGCCTTAATTCAATGACTGGACTTTTAGTACAATGTGGAATAAGAGTGCTGGGAGTGGACTTCCTATGTTGTTCCCAATCTTTTCGCTGTTATTTATTTATTGTCATGATTAGATGTTGAATTTTGTCTAATGCCTTTTGGTGTCACTTGATATGATCATCTGGATATGGGTTTCATTCTTTACTCTTTTGATATAGATTACACTGATCCTTTTATTTTTTGAGACACAGTCTTCCTCTGTCACCCAGGCTGGAGTGCAGTGGTACGATCATGGCTCACTGCAGCCTTGACCTCCTGTGCTCCAGTGATCCTCCTGCCTCCACCTCCCAAGTAGCTGGGACTACACATGTGTGCTATCATGCCTGGCTAATTTTTTTTTTTTTTTTTTGTAGAACCAGGTCTTACTGTGTTGCCTAGGCTGGTCTTGGCTTCAAGGGAACTCTTGGCTTCAAGGGATCCTGCCACTTCAGCCTCCCAAGCGTTAGGTTTACAGGCAGGAGCCACTACATCTGGCCTGATTAATTTTTTGAATGTCAAAGCAGTCTTGTATTCCTGGAATAACTCTCACTTGATCATGAATGAAAATGAAGACACAACATATGGAAATATGTGTGTTTTCTGTTTTTTCTTTTTATGTCAGATGGTTAATGTGCTAATGTTGTAACAAGGGTCAAGGGTGGCATATCCCACATACATGCATGAATACCCAGTCATGACACTTGTGAACTATGAAAAGATCGCCATGTGAAAATTTTTATAGAAATCTTTTTGTGTTGTTGGATTCCATTTGATAGTATTTTGTTGAGGACTTTTTCATTCATGAGAGATATTGGTCTGTGGGTTTTTTTGTTTTGTTTTCTTTTTGTGGGGGTACTGTCTTCATCTGATTTTGGCATTGGGATAATACTAGCCTCATAAAAAGAGTTGCAAAGTGTTCCCTATTCTGTTTTCTGGAAGAGTTTGCATAGAATTGGGATGAATTCTTTAAATATTTGGTGTAATTCTCCAGTGAAACCATCTGTGCCTGGAGATTTCTTGTTCCAGAAGCTCTTAATTACAAATTTTATGTCTTTAATGGTTATAAGACGATTCAGATTATCTATTTCATCTTGCCTGAATTTTGGTAGTTTATGATTTTCAAGGTATTTCAAGTCCTGTTAGGGAAGTGGAAGTTGCACTGAGTGCCTTCTTGAAGAGAACAGCTTGAGTAGTCTGAGGGTGATGTTTAGAGTATTTGCTTAACACTCTTAAACGGCTGTGGGAGCCTTTTTGATAACCCCTGTTTTATTCGTGATGTTGTTGGTTTGTGTCTTCTCTGTTTTTATCTTTGTCGTAAAATTTATTAGTTTTGTTGATTCTATTCAAATAACCAGCTTTTTGTTTCATTGATTTTCTCTGTTTTTCTGTTTTCAATTTTATTGATTTCTGCCCTTTATTTTTTATTTATTTATTTATTTATTTTTTTTTTTTTTGAGACTTAGTTTCACTCTTGTTGCCCAGTCTGGAGTGCAATGGCATGATCTTGGCTCCCCGCAACCTCCACCTCTTGGTTCAAGTAGCTACTTGCTTCCCGAGTAGCTGGGATTACAAACATGCACCACCACGCACAGCTAATTTTTTGTTATTTTTTGTAGAGACGAGTTTCTCCATGTTGGTTAGGCTGGTCTCAAACTCCCTACCTCAGGTGATCCACCTGCCTTGGCCTCCCAAAGTGCTGGGATTACAGGCATGAGCCACCGCGCCCGGCTGATTTCTGCGCTTATTATTTCTATTCTTCTGTTTGGGGTTTATTTTGTTCATCTTGAAGTTTCTTAGGTTATTGGTTTATCTTTTCTCATTTCTAATGTGAGCATTTAGTGCTTAAATTTCCTTCTCAGTACTGCTGTGCTGTACCCCACAAATGTTCATGTGTTGTATTTTCATTCATATTTCCTTTGGGACTTCTTTTTGGCCCATGCATTATTTATAAATATGTTGTTTTAATTATCAAGTATTTAGAGAGTTTCCTGCCTTTCTGTTATAGATTTCTAGCTTGATTACATTATGTTCTGAGAACATATTCTTATGATTTGAATTCTTTTAGATTTGCTGTGATTTCTTTTACTGCCCCAAATATACTTCATCTTTTTAGATTTCTATTGGCTTTAAAAATGTATGTATTTTGCTGTTGGGGAGTAGGCTGTTGTACAGATGTCAGATTTTGCTGGTTGACTGTTCAGATCTTTTGTAAATCCTTGCTCCTTTGCTGCCTAGTTTCACTCTGTCACTTATGCTAGAGTGCAGTGGCACGAACATGACTCACTGCAGCCTTGACCTCCTAGGCTCAAGCAGCTCCCCTGGCTTAACCTCCTGAGTAGCTGGTACTATAGGTGTGTGCCGCCATACCTGGCTAAATTTAAAATTTTTTGGAGAGACGGGGCCTTGCTATGTTTCCCAGGCTCAAACTCCTGGCCACAAGCAATCCTTTTTCTTGGCCTCCCAGAGTGCTGGGATTACAGGCATGAGCCACTGCGCCCAACCTCTGCCTCGTTTCAACAGTTGCTGAGAGGAGGATGTTGAAGTAGATGTCTTCTTGGTGGGTTAATCCTTTTGTCATTAAGCAGTTGTTATGGTCACTTCCTTTTCACGCCATTGGTGAAGGAGGGGTCCCTGCCCTAAAGTGTAGGAGATGGCTGAACATGACACCTTGTGTGGATGGATGAGATTGACAGCAGTGTTTTAGTCACATATACCCACAGCTTGGAGGAGAACACTGAATGTCACACAGGGTCAGATGGGCACCGTACTCTGTAGCGGAGTGAGGGCTGGGGGCTGAGGAGGCAGGCAGGCTTGGTAGTAACAAGAGCGCACAATGACTAATGGTTCCTGAGGGGGAATGCAATTGACTTGTTTGAATAAATTCATGGGCTGGCAGACAGGTGAAGTGAAACTTCTTAGGCTGAGGTGCAGCTCCTCTGGCTGATAAAAGAACTAGTCAGTTGGGGAGCCTTTCCTGCTGGGTGGCAGGGTAGGAGCTGTGTGTCAGAAACAGGAAAACCCATGGCTAGGCCTTTGGGGCCCTTTAAGGCTCAAAGATGCCAAGGCAGCATAGGAAATTTTAGATCTTAAAATTCAGCGAAGACCCTCTCCAGCTCTGGTGAATTATTTTGCTTGAAGTCTACTTCATGAGATATTAATATATTCATTCCTGCTTCCTTAAAAAATTAATGATTATATAAGATATCTTTCTCCATTCTTTTACTTTCAGCCTACTTAGGTCCTTAAGTGAGTTTGAAGTTTCTTACGAACAGTATCTAGTTGGGCCATGTGTTTATTATAGGCGCTCCATCAATCTGTCTTTTGGTTTATTTAGACCATTTACATTTAAGGTACTTATTGTTACATAATTGCTTATGTCTGATGTTTTTATTGTTTTTTTTTTGTTTGTTTGTTTCCTTTTTCTTTAGCTCCATCTTCGTCTATTTCTGTATAATGTTGTTGTGTGTATCTCTTTGTATAGTCTTAAAGTGTTTGCTCTGGATGTTACAATATGCATATTGTAATATAGTAGTCCACTGGTACCAGTATTTACCACTTCAAAGTGTGGAAACCTGCCTTGCATTTATGTCTCTTTACCTTTTCCACTTTAATAAATCACTGGCTTGAGCATTAGGTGGTGGTATAGTTTTTGTTTGAGTCGTCAAATGTGATTTTAAGAACTGTGGATTGTCTAGTGTGTGGTTTCCATATTTCTGGTCTTTCCTTTGTCCCTCCTCCCATATTCCCATATTCATCCCTTCTGCATAAGAACTTTCTGTAGTCATTTTTTTATTTTGATTTTTTTGTTTTAATTTTTTGTGTAGTGGAAATGACAGAACGTGTTTCTGTAGCCACTTTTTAGCATTTCTAAATTTACCAGGGACAAATTCCTATATTCTCTTCCTCTGAGAATGTCTTTATTTCTCTTTTCATTTCTGAAGGGTAGTTTCATGGGATATAGAATTTGTAGCCAACAGGTTTTTTTGTTTGTTTTTTTGTTTTTAAGCACTTGAAAATGTTGTGCCACTTCCTTCTGGCCTCCATGATTTTAGAGGAGAAATACACTGGCATTTGAGGTGGCGTGTCCCTGCTGGCATTCTGCCTTTTTTGATCTTTGTTTTCAGTTTTGAAAGTTTAATCAGTGTTGCTTTCTTTTGGTATACTTTAAGGTTTGCTCAGCTTCTTGAATCTGTAAGTTTATATCTTTCACCAAATGTGGGAAGCATCAGGAATTAGTTACTTGCATGCTTTCGCAGCTCTGGTCTCCTGTGGGACTAAGATAACATAAATGCGGGGTCTTTAGTTATTGTCCCACAGGTCCGTGCAGCTCTGTTCATTTGTTTTCAGGTTATTTTCTCTCTGTTGTTCAGACTGGGTGAATTCTGTTGATCAGGTTTCAGCTTCTCCGATTCTCTCCTCTGTCGTCTCCACTTTTACTCAATAGAGCCCATCCAGATAGATTTTTTTTTAATTCTGTTACTGTATTTTATATTTCTGTAATTTCCATTTGATTCTTCTTCAGTTTCTTTGCTGACGTTTTCAGTTCTTTGTTTGTTGCCATAGGATTTGTAGTTGCTTGTTGAAGCATTTTTATACTGACCATTATAAGCGATGATGGTTCCAACATCTGCCTATGTAATTTTTTTATTTTTGCAGGCAGTCCGCCTGTTTCGGTTTAGTCTGTAAGTCCTGGTCTACTTTGTGGGCTGTAATTCCATTGACAATTTAATTTCAGAGCCTTCATGGTGTTATTTTGCTGGGTCACCTTCCTATTGGATGAGGTCCAAGGAGACACCTGGCCACTACACATTCCCTAGTCCTAGAGACTCTCAGCAGCCTTTTTCTTTCCACCTTTCAGAATTCTCCATTGATCATCTCCTGTCTATTATTTCTAGAGTTTAGGTTACACTTTTTAGGAGGGAATAATGTGTTATCTTCTCTAGACCAGAAATCCTTAGTGGTGGTTTCGGGTTGTAACTGTGCTAAAGGGAGAACTGGCGTATTTGTGAAGTTGAGTCTTTCTTTTGAAATGAGAACATATCATTATACTGTAGATAATATTTACAACACCTACTTCCTTGGGTTGAAGAATGTGGTTAAGCTTAGGAAAGTATTTAACGCAGTGCCTGGTGTGGAGAGCACATACGAGTGTTGGTGGTGATGCTATTCCTTTCGTCCTTTGGTAGCATATTAAAGCTTTTCTTCTTTTTTTTTTTTTTTTTTAAATAAAGTTCCAGTGCATTTCTTGTTAGGTTTATTCCTATTTTATCCTTTTTTGGTTTTATTACAAATAGGCACTTCCTATCTATTATAACTTCTACCTGGTTCTTTGGCCCTTATGTGAAAATGTTTTAATAGCTTTCTAAACATTGCTCTCCCAAATGAGTTTTAACTTGCCTGTTTCTTTTGTTTTCCTTTTTTTGAGACAGGGTCTCACTCTGTCACCCAGGCCAGAGTTCAATGACGCAGTTATGGCTCACTGCAACCTCTGCCTCTCAGGCCCCCAAAGGGCTGGGTTTACAGTCATGAGCCACTGCACGCAGCCTTATTTGTCTATTTCTTTTAAGAGTGAGAACTATAATTGAGCCCAGAGCTCCAAAAACAAATGAAAGAATGAATGAGTGAATAAGCTCTTCCCATGGGTTTGGTGTGGTTTGGGGCTCTACTCTTAATCTAAATGCTGTGTTTTATATAATCTAGGTGTGTTACACGATTGTGTTGTGTTGAACTTACACTGAGACTCCTTTTCACATGTGCTGGTATCAGCGTGGGGCTTTTCTATTCACTCTTTGAACTATTCATTTGGGGGACACAGATAGACCTCTGTGTCTTTTGAGTGTCCATTGGTTGGGTGCAGTGGCTCATGCCTGTAATCCCAGCACTTTGGGAGGCTGAGGAGGGCAGATCATGAGGTCAGGAGTTTGAGACCAGCCTGGCCAATATGGTGAAATCCTATCTCTACTAAAAATACAGAAATTAGCCAGGCCTGGTGGCGGGTGCCTATAATCCCAGCTACTCGGGAGACTGAGGCAGTAGAATTGCTTGAACCCGGGAGGCGGAGGTTAAAGTGAGCCGAGATCATGCCACTACACTCCAGCTTGGGTGTAGACAGAGCAAGACTCCGATCCAGGAAAAAAAAAAAAAAAAAGAGTATCCATTATCTACACTGGAAAAATTGAGATTGGGATTTTGACATGAAATGTGGATTGGGTCCATTTAGTTTACCTAAACAGATGATGAAATACTAATTGTTTTACGAAACATTCCCTAGTGCAGTTTTGCCTGTGTGTGTGGTGACGGGAACAGTGAGAATGAGACTTGGAACGTGGAGTGCGCTGTGGGCCTGTGGTGGGTGGGGCCAGCAGCACCCATGCCTGGCTCACGGAGTAGCCTTTGGGTGTTCTTTTCCCAGAGGAGCTCTACGGTGACTTTGAAGACTTGGAAACAGGGGATGTGCACAAGGGAAAATCAGGTCCTGATACTCAGGTATGACTTTGCTGTGGCTGGCTGTTCTTGGTCATTGTGTTCTGAGAGAGGCCCACATTGAGAAATGCAAATCTTACTTGTGATGTGTGAAGATTGCAGACTGGATGGATAGATTCCTTCCTAAAGGGTGGGGATGTGGAGACCATCCAAAGATGTTTACTTGTTAAGTTTTGGATGACAATTACTACCACTTTTTGCCATAGTCATTTGCCAAGTCCACTGTGATTTTTCACTCACAGAAGTCTTAGTTTCTTGGACTTACATTCGACCATTGCCGTCATTCTCCTCTTCTTAAATTTAAGTGTCATTTAAAAGACCAAAGTCCCTGTTCTCCCTAATATTTCTTTGGAATAGGGTCTGGGAGCATCTCCGTGAGGGACACATCTGTTATTTTTATTCTAGTTTGTGTTCCCAGCCAGCTTAAGGAATGGCAGTTAATTGTAATGCAGATGTAACTGTTTCCTGTAGCAGTACCATGTTATTCAGAGACAAAGGTTGTGTTGTGTTTTGTTTTGTTTTGTTTTATTGATAGTGATAACAGATTTTGCTAAGATTTTTGTTTAAATCGAACTTTAAAAAATCTAATGTTTAAAGAAAAGACCTTCATAAACATACACAAAATTTTTTCTTCTGGAAATTTAAGAATGAACATATAGAGAAAGAACTTAAGGAAGAAATTGACCCCAACGAAGAAGAAAGTGCCAAGAAAAAGCATTTGGATAAGAAGAGAAAATTGAAGGAGATGTTTGATGCAGAATATGATGAAGGAGAAAGCACATATTTTGATGATCTTAAAGGAGAAATGCAGAAACAAGCACAGGTGAAAAGCCTCAGTTCCTCTCAGCCCCTTGTCAAGACTATCATAGCACAGGAATCCCTGATTTTGTTTGGGTTTCTGCTTCCTATCCTGCTTCTGTGCCTTTCATTTGGACTCCTGGGTAGAGATGTATGTGAATGTGTTTATTAATGCAGTGAGCTCATTGTTTCTGCAGTCAGAAGGTCACCAGAAAAAGATCCATACCTATTTTATAACAAGAATTAGGAAACAGAAATGACTGAGGCATGGTCTCTACTTTTGAGACTTTTACAATGTAGTGATCTGAGACTGTGTGTTCATTTCAGTGCAAGCATTGGCTGCCTATTCCGATTGCTGCTCCCTGATTTGAATGGCAGGTGATCAGTGGCCCGTGTGGCTTATGGACACAGCAGAGCTCCCAGGAGGAGTGCTCTGAAAACTCATCCTGGTCAGAGTTCAGAAGGACATGTGGAGTGTAAGGTCCGATGCGGAGATAAAGGGAGATGGTGTGGCCCTCCTGCCTGGGGGTGCTGAGCAGGTTGCTGGAGGTGGTGATCTCACTCTGAAGGAGACAGACACAGAAACATGTGTACAGCTGATGGTGAGCATCTGAGTTGCGCCTTGTTAGTGAGGCCAGGAGTGCCTGTGTAAGCTGGAACAGATCTAGGTCTTCATTTAGCCAAAGAACTATCTCCTGATTAGGCATTAGCTTCGTGGTTGCTAGTCTGTGTTGACCTTTGATTGGCATGACTAGGCTAACAATGAAGTTTTTGCTTCACAACATTTACAATTTAAAATTACCTAGAGCCTTGTGGGCCATTGGAAAAGACTGAATGTTTCACTCTGAAATGGGAGTCCTTGGAGGGATTTGAGCAAAGGACAGACATTCAGGTAATCAGATCACTCTGCCAAAAGATCATTCGGGTGGCACAAACCAGAGAGCTGGCAGTGGAAATGAGACAAAGTCAAATCCGGATAGACTTTATTTGGAAGCTGGGTCAGTAGGATTTCCTGGTGGACTGAATGTGGGGTGTGTGAGAGAAAATGAGGATGGTGACTGGAAGTTCCTGGAAGGATGGGTTGTTGTAAGTTAGACAGGAAACCCTCTGCAGATGCAGCTTTGGGAAGATGATGTTTGGGTCGGCTGGGTGTCATGCAGACAAGCGGAGTGTCAGGTCTGGAGAGAGGTCTGGCCAGGGACTTAGATGTACAGCCCTCAGCATGTAGATGCCACTTAACGTTGTCAGGTGGCCGGGGAGTGAGTGTAGAGTGAATGGGAGGAGCAAGACTGGCATGGGCGAGATGGGGCGACTGTGGCTGTGAGGCCTGAGCAGTGCCCAGGCAGGAGAAGCAGTGTGAGCATGCAGGCACACGGGAAGCCAGTTGTACATGGAAGCGAAGCGTTGTTCAGACCCTGCTGCCATGTTAACTATGGTGAAGGCAGAGTTGACCACTGGAAGAGTCCTTCAGTGTGGAGGCCTTCATCAATCTTGGCAAGCACCAATTTTCATGGATGTAGGAGAATGGGAGCAGAGGAACTGGAAGCTGTGACTGCAGAAAACTTTTGTGGGGTTTTGCTGCAGAGAGAAGCAGAGAAATGGAGCAGTTGTTGGTGGAAAAAGTGGAATCAAAAGGTTTTGAGACAAGAGAGGGAACAGAGGGAACAGCTGTTGGAATAAAGTCCAGGAAGAGTGGATGGTGTCTAGTGAGGCAGTGATGTGTGGCCCTGAGTAGAGGCCTGGACAAATCATCTGTTCCTGAGCTGCCCGTAGAACTTTCTGTGATCATGGAGATGCACGTCTGTTCTTCCCAATATTGTAACCCTGGCCGCAGGTTGATATGGACCACTTCCAGTGTGACTAGTATGATTGAGGAACTGCATTTTGAATATTACCTAATTGTAATTAATTTTAATTTAAATAGCCACACATAGCTCCCGTATGGGCCAGGTCAGAGCTCTGATAAGGCTGGATATGGGAGGAAACCCTGGTAGAGGGTTGACCTTGGAGGTTCTTTTGGTTTTGGAGTGAATCAGGAAACAGCCATCAGCTGAGTGGAGGTGAGGGCGGTGTTGGGTGTTTGAAGACAGGAAAAGTATGAAAGAATTGTTTGGAGAGGAAGAAAAGAAGGTGTGGACTGGAGACATTTCCAGTGTTCAGGCACGCAGAGCTCCACAGAGTTATCTACATTTGCTGTCCCTTGGAGCAGCAGAGAAGAAAACGGTTGGGACATATTCTGAGCAGACTGTAGAGGTAAAATGTGTAGGGTTTTTTTTTTGTTTCTTGCTTTTTGTTTTTTGAGACAGAATCTCGCTCTATTGCCCAGGCTGGAGTGCAGTGGCACGATCGCAACTTACTGCAACTTCCGTCTCCCGGGTTCAAGCAGTTCTCTCACCTCTGCTCCTGAGTAGCTGGGACTACAGGCACACACCACCACACCCAGCTAATTTTGGTATTTTTAGTAGAGACGGGGTTTCACCATGTTGGCAAGACTGGTTTCAAATGCCTGATCTCATGGAATCCGCCTACTCCTGATCTCATGTGATCCGCCTCCCTCGGCCTCCCAAAGCGCTGGGACTACAGGCGTGAGCCTCTGTGCCTGGCCAAATGTGTAGTATTTTTAATAGGATAAAGCCTACATAATTCTGTCCATAGTTCCTTTATTTAGAAATTGCTCCTTTCTTCATGTTAATCTTATGTTTATTACAGATAACGGCATATGGGTTTGTTTTTTTTTTTTTTTTCCTGTCATGTGTAGCTGAATCGCGCAGAATTTGAAGATCAAGATGATGAAGCCAGAGTTCAGTATGAGGGTTTTCGACCTGGGATGTACGTCCGCATTGAGATTGAAAATGTTCCCTGTGAATTTGTGCAGAACTTTGACCCCCATTACCCCATTATCCTGGGTGGCTTGGGCAACAGTGAGGGAAATGTTGGATACGTGCAGGTGGGTCCCTTTGCGGCATATTTGGTGCCTGAGGCTCGGTGGATTTCCCCTCCATCAATCATCTTATCCTCTTGTCCCCTCAGATGCGTCTGAAGAAACATCGCTGGTATAAGAAAATCCTCAAGTCCCGAGATCCAATCATATTTTCTGTAGGGTGGAGGAGGTTTCAGACCATCCCACTGTATTATATCGAAGACCACAATGGAAGACAAAGGCTTCTAAAGTATACCCCACAGCACATGCATTGCGGAGCAGCCTTTTGGGGTAAAATATGATGACAATAACTTGCCTGTTGCTGAGATTAAACCTTACAAGCTGCATTATTATAGCTTTTTGCTTTTCCTTTCATAAAATTTCACTCCTAAGATTTTTCTCTTTTCTGGGAGCGGGGAGGTGGTTTGGAGTATATATGTAAATCTGTATCCAAATCCAAATGTCCATATCCAGTATGTTAAACTAGAATCGAAAATTTGTGGTTTGCTATATTTCTTTTTTTGCTTTTCCTTTAAGGCCCTATCACTCCACAGGGAACTGGTTTTTTGGCAATACAGTCTGTCAGTGGCGTAATGGTAACTATCTTGGATGATTTCTTTTACAGATTGGTTTGAGAAATATATCCTGAATGTGGGTTATATACATGAGACTTTTAAGTTGAAAATTACTCATTTTTATTAATATAAAGTAAATTTCCCTTTGCTTTTACTCTTCCTACATCCTTTTCAGTAGGGTGTGGGATTAAAGGAGGGGAGGTGGAAGAATTATAATGGTACATTTCCTATTTTTGTGCATCTTTTGGATTTATTTATCTAAGCAAGTACTTAAGCAGTGCTCACCATGTGCCAGGCACTATATGAGGTTGTGAGGAGCCATCAGAGACCAGCCAGACACGAGACTCCCTGCAGGGGTAGCAGTCTGTTCACACCATTTTCATTTGACCAGTCAGGCAGGGCAGGGTTTATCGGTCCCATTTAACAGAGAAGAAAGCAGAATAATGAGCAGATGGAATCTGCCCTGGAGGTCCAAATTTTAATTTCCTAAACATTGCAACTGTATTTTCTTTTCCATTTCATTCCAAATAAATCATTATAGTGAAATAACATTCCTCTGAAATCACTCTCAGGAAAGTACTCAAGTAGCGCTTGGTTTTTTGTTTGTTTGTTTTGTTTTGTTTTGTTTTTTGAGACAGAGTCTCAGTCTGTCATCCAGACTGGAGTGCACTGGCACGATCTTGGCTCACTGCAACCTCTGCCTCCTGGGTTTAAGCAGTTCTCCTGCCTCAGCCTCCCAAGTAGCTGGGATTACAGGTGTGCACCACCATGCCGAGCTAATTTTTGTGTTTTTAGTAGAGACGGGATTTTGCCATGTTGGCCAGACTGGTCTCGAACTTCTGACCTCAGGTGATCCGCCCACGTTAGCATCCCAAAGTACTGGGATTACAGGTGTGAGCCACTGTGCCCGGCCTCATGTCACCCTTGTTATTTTGGCTTACTAACTTTAGTTTTGGATTGCTTTTGTCAGACCACTGGGTTGCAAGTTCAGATAGTCTCTCTTGTTTTTCTTAGCTAATTGTAAGTAAAATTCACTTCGGTAATGTATTGTGTCACATAGAATTGAAGTTTTTCTCTTGCTGATATTATTCCTATTTTCAAATTTTGGGGTTCCTGTTAGCCTGATTTTCGGATAGCTGCCACAGGAGTTGTCCTTGATCTGGATAAATCCATAAAAATTGTGAAGAAATTAAAGCTAACTGGTTTTCCATATAAAATTTTCAAGAACACTTCATTTATTAAGGTCTGTATATCTATATATTCTCATATGTATAAATATCCATATTGTTTGAGAAAAGGAATGAAATACCTCTAAAATATGGGCCTCATGTTTTTAGAAAAGTATTTGAAATCTTTTATAAACTTCATATTTTGTTTGCTCCTTTATATTCTGTTACTTAACTATACAGAAGAAAGCAGTAGTAAAACAGCTATTTAGGAACTGAGGCTGTTACTCATGACTTCCATGTGAGACTGCCACAGAAGTCATATTGAAAATATGTCATTTTATCCACTGGGTTTTGTTTCCTGCTTTTAAAATTTGTGTTAACAAAGGAAAATAAAAATCACAAGTTTATCTAACCATTCAGCAGAAAAATTGACAAAGCATTTGCAGACAACTTGGCAAGGGTACAGAGAAATGGATGTACTGTTTTTCAGTGTTTGGGGAGGGTGGTTTGAGCAGCATTTATTGACAATTTCATTAGTGTGGATGTTTCCATTAGAAACACAGAGTTAGGAAGATCATAAAATGTTCTTGCAATATAAGGTAATAATACCACCGGCGTTTATCTTACTGTTTTCATGTTCTAAGTGCATACACCTGAGTAAAAGAATCTGAGCTGCAGTCCAGTCCGAGAGACGCCAGCGAAGGCTGCCTAGGCCAGTTCAGTCCAGTAAATCCCTCTTCGATATTCTCTTCCACACAGACAGCGGTGATGAGCATGCCCATGAACCCACATGATTATTTTGGGGGAAATGAAAGGGTTGTATTTTTGAGGTAGTAATTCCACTTTCAGGGGCAAATACATTTTGATTATTGTATCACCCTTCAGTGAGTTGTTTTTGTCCTTTAACCAAGTATGTATCTTTGAAGTAAGAAGTAAAGCATAAAGTATATGATTTTGTGTGTGTGTGTGTGTTTATCTTACTATACCTATAGGGAATGTTTAATTCTGCCTTGGAAGTGGCCAAATTTGAAGGTGCTGTGATTCGAACTGTCAGTGGGATAAGGGGGCAGATCAAGAAAGCGCTCCGAGCTCCAGAAGGCGCTTTCCGGGCCAGCTTTGAGGATAAACTGCTGATGAGCGGTGAGTGTCTTGAGTAGTGTTCAGGGCAGAGTGTTACCATTCATGCTTGACCTCTAGCCAGTGTGATGAGAGGCTGGAGTCAGGTCTCTAGAGGCTAGAGTCAGGTCTTTAGAGAGTTGAGCGGCTCCAGCCTTAGATCTTCCAGTCTTACGCGGTGTGCCCATTCGCCTTGTGTCTGCAGTCCCCTGGCCACACCCAGTAACAGTTCTGTGATCTATGAGAATAGTTTCCTTAGCAAGCTTTCCCTTCAAATACTTTGCAGCCAGGCAGAGAAGTTTGGAGTGAAGGTTTTTTTCTTTGTTTCTTCGCAATATGGATATGAATCTTCTTTTGAAAATGTTAAAGTAAATTACCTCTCTTTTCAGATATTGTTTTCATGCGAACTTGGTATCCTGTTTCCATCCCAGCCTTCTATAACCCAGTAACATCTTTGTTGAAACCCGTGGGTGAGAAAGACACCTGGTCAGGAATGCGGACCACAGGCCAACTCAGGCTTGCCCATGGCGTCAGACTAAAGGCAAACAAGGACTCTCTGTATAAGGTACTGGTTGCGTGTGTGTTAGTGGAGATGAAGCCTGTGCTCTCCAGACAGGGAGTAACACAGATACTTTTCTATAATTTCGTACGTGCTTTGAATGTTCAAGTGTAAAGTCTAACGTTAAATTTGATTGAACAACTGTATATTCATGGAATATTTTGGAATGGAACACCAAAAAATGGTAATAGTGGTTCTTTCTGGATTGAAGACAAATTTATCTTTCTTAAAATAAATTTTATTTTATATATTTGAGGTTGAACACATGATCTTAAAGGACACATATAGATATTAAACTGGTTACTATAGTGAAGCAAATTAATATATCTACCATCTCACATAGTTTTTTTTGTGTGTGACAAGAACAGCTAAAATCTACTGATTTAACAAAAATCCCAAAGACAATACATTTTTATTAACTATAGCCCTCATGATGTACACTAGATCTCTAACTTGTTCATCCTACATGTCTGCTACTTTGTATTATTTTAATGTACGTCTCCCCATTTCCCTATTGGTCATTTCCTATTTGGCCCATTTTTCAACTGAGTTGTTTTTTTGCTATTATGTTATGAGTTCTTTACTGATTTTTGGATATTAACACTTTACCAGATATGCAGTTTGCAGATATTTCTTCCAGTCTGTAGGTTCCCTTTTCATTTCGTTGGTTGTTTCCTTTGCTGTGCAGAAGCTTTTTAGTTTCATGCAATCCTCCTTGTTTACATTTGTAGCCTGGCTTGTGGTGCGATATACAAAAATTATTGCTAAGGCCAATGTCAAGAGGCTTTTGCCCTGTGTTTTCTTCTAGGAGTTTTATGGTTTCAGGTCTTATTTAGGTCTTAGGTCTCATATCTGTTTTGAGTTGATTTTTGTGTATAGTGTATGATCAGGGTCCAATTTTATTCTTTTGCAAATGGAAATCCACTTTTCTCAGCACTATTATTGAAGAGACTATCTTTTTTTCCATCGTGTTGTCTTGTTTCCCCTTGTCAAAAATTAGTTGACAGTATATGTTTGGATTTATTTCAAAGATCTCTGTTCTGTTCCATTGGTCTATTTTTTTTTGTTTTTATGCCAGCACCATACTGTTTTGATTACTATAGCTTTGTAATACAATTTTAAATCAAGAGGTGTGATGCCTCCAACTTCTTCTTTCACAGTAATCTATTGGCCATTTGGGGTTTTTTGTGGCTCCATATGAGTTTCAGGATTGTTTTTTCTTTTCTTTCTTTTTTTTTTTTTTTTTTTTTTTTGAGACAGAGTTTCACTCTGTCACCCAAGCTGGAGTGCAGTGGCATAATCTTGGCTCACTGCAACCTCTGCCTCCTGGATTCAAGCAATTCTCCCGCCTCAGTCTCCCAGGTAGCTGGGACTACAGGCACGTGCCACTATGCCTGACCAGTTTTTGTAGTTTTAGTAGAGACAGGGTTTCACTATGTTGGCCAGGCTGGTCTCCAACTCCTCACCTTGTGATCAGCCCACTGCGGTCTCCCAAAATGCTAGGATTATAGGCGTGAGTCACTGCGCCTGGATTGTTTTTTTCTGTTCTGTAAAGAATGCCATCAGAACTTTGATGAGGATTTGTGTTAAATCTGTATATTTGCTTTGGGTAGTGTGAACATTTTAACAATATTAATTCTTCTGACCCATAAACATCAGAACTTTGATGAGGATTGTGTTAAATCTGTATATTTGCTTTGGGTAATGTGAACATTTTAACAATATTAATTCTTCTGATCCATAAACACAATATTAATTCTTCCATTTGTTCATGTCTAAATTTCTCTCATCAGTGTTTTATGGTTTTCAAGTGTACACATCTCTCACCTTCTTGGTTAAATTTATTCCTAAGTTTTCATTTTTCTTTGATGCTATTGTAAATGAGATTATTTTCTTGATGTCTTTGTCGGCTAGGTTATTTGTATATAGAAATGTGACTGATTTTTATATGTTGAGTTTATACCTTGCAGCTTAACTGAATTGATTTAGTAGTTCTCACAGTTTTTTGTGGAGTCTTTGGAGTTTTTTACATATAGGATCTTGTCATCTGCAAATAGAGATAGTTTTACTTCTTTAATTTAGTTGCCTTTTTTTCTCGTCTAATTGCTCTTGCAAGTACTCTGTTGAATAAAAGTGATGAGGCTGGGCATCCCTATCTTGTACTCAATCTTAGTGGAAAAGCTTTTAGTTGTTGCCCACTAACTATGATGTAGACTAGGTTCTTCATAAATGGTCTTTATTACATTGAGGAACTTTCCTTCTATACATAAACTATTAAGAGGTCTTATCAAGAAAGGTTGCTAAACTTTGTTAAATGCTTTTTCTGCATCAATCGAGGTGACCATGTGGTTTTTTAATTTTGTTAATGTGATATATCACATTGATTGATTTACATATATTAAACCAGCCTTGCATGCCAGGGATAAATCCCACTTAAATATGATGTATAATGTTTTTGATGTGTTGTTGAATTCTATTTGCTAAAATTTTTTTAGGATGTTTGCATCAGTGTTTAATTTTTTGGAGAAGTTGACCTGTAGTTTTTGTTTGTTTGTTTTGTGTGTGTGTTTGTGTGTGTGTGT
This sequence comes from Piliocolobus tephrosceles, assembly GCF_002776525.5. Lineage (NCBI taxonomy): Eukaryota > Metazoa > Chordata > Mammalia > Primates > Cercopithecidae > Piliocolobus > Piliocolobus tephrosceles. The sequence continues at coordinate 89,837,623 of NC_045442.1, read as the reverse complement.
GTGTGTGTGTGTGTGTGTGTGTGTGTGTGTGTGT
>NC_045442.1:89814762-89837579 GCF_002776525.5 Piliocolobus tephrosceles | reverse complement strand
TGTGTGTGTGTGTGTGTGTGTGTGTGTGTGTGTGTGTGTGTGTGTGTTTTGGTTTGGCTCAGGTATTAAGGTAATACTGGCCTGGTAAAATGTGTTTGGAATTATTTCCTCTCGCTCTGTTTTTGCCAAGAGTTTAAGAAGTAAAATTCCATGGGATGGGAGTGACTCTGGACATGGGAGTGACATGATAGTGACTCTGGACCCTGTAGTGGTGGGACATAGCAGCATCCCAGTCTCTGTGAGGCCAGGCACAGCATCAGCAAGGACCCCAGAATGGTGGAGCACTACTGTGGCTTGGGCCGTCGGGGGCAGGGACCAGTGCAGCAACTACTTCTCTCCCTGGGGAGGCAGGTGCCTGGGCAACTCAGATTCTCCAAACACAAGTCCAGTTCCAAGGAAGCAGAGTTCTACAGTTGTTTGTCCTGAAGGGCAAGGTACCCCAGTTCAGCCAATGCCATTTTCCTGGGATGTGGGGGTGGGTGCCATGTTGGCTCATCCGTGGCAGGTGTGGCTGCTCAGCTCAGCTAAGACACTGATTCCCTGTGAAGCGGGGCAGTGCTTCAGCTCTTGTGCGGTGGGGGGTGTGACTGCTCAGAGTGGCCAAGGCACTGATTCCCTGGAAAGCAGGGCACCAAGTCAGCTCAGGACCCAAGAGGCAGGGCGCAATGACAGCTGGGAGGGGACGGGCACAGCAGCGTGGTTTTGACTTTTATAAAATACAGCACATTCTATTTAGCCTGGCTTCTTTGGATCAGTATTACAGGACACATCCATGTTCTTGTCTATGGCAGACATTGATTTATTGTCATTGTTGAGTTCCATTATATGACTGTGTCACCATTTATCCATTGATGGGTAAAATGATTTCCTGTTTTTGGCCGTTATCCCACAGCCCTTAACACTAACGTCTGGATATGGGACTTGCAGGTATGCAGGGGCCCACATACTTCTGCTGGAGGATCCCTGGGTGGGGTGGAGACTCCAGGGTACCTGTGCTCTGCTTCAGTGTGGAGGCTTCTGTGTCGTGTTCTGGGAGCACAGCAGCTTGGCCTCCACCAACAGCACAGCTTAAAGAGTTCCTTCTATTCCATATGCTTGCCAACAGTTGGCCTCTTCAGAGTTTTTTTGCTTGTTTTTTTAAGGTTTTCAGTGCCTGCCTGGACTTGTGTTTTCATTTAGATTTTGGTTTCTTAGAACTTTCGTTATTCTCTTCACAGCTTAACAATGCATTTGAAAAGATTTGTTTTCATGTGGAGTATTCAGTTTTGTAATAAGAGGGTTGTTCAAGGCATCAGTCTGCCACTCTGCTAGAAACAGAAGTCTCCCAGGCATTTCTTTTTATATAAAGTAGTTAATGAAATTTTGAACCATCTTACATGAATTTTTATTAAAATACACTTCAGGATGTGGTGCCCATTATCCATTCTACTCTTTTGTAAGAAGCAGATTTCTCTGAATTCTTGAATTCAAAAACAATTGGGGTTCCTAAACAGAGAATATGGAATATTATTGGGGATGATGTCTTTAATAATACATTTCAAGATAGCAGAAACTTGTTCTATATAGATGACTTTAATAAAAGCCTAGGGCAAAACTTTCAATTTATTAACAGTACTTATGAGGCAGTTAAGAATCTGGGTCATCTCCGTCTCCACTAAAAATACAAAAAATTAGCCAGGCGTGGTGGTGGGCACCTGTAGTCCCAGCTTCTTGGGAGGCTGAGGCAGGAGAATGGTGTGAACCCGGGAGGTGGAGGTTGCAGTAAGCCGAGATCGTGCCCCTGCACTCTATCCTGGGCAACAGAGCAAGACACTGTTTCAAAAAAAAAGAAAAGAAAAAGAATTTGGGTCATCTCAATTAAACATAGAATTTAAGATTACCTTGAAAATTCAGTACAGAGTATTTTGCCTTCAAAATTGTTTTTTTGAGTCTCCCTTCTTTCACCAGCCTTCCATCAGAAATAGAATAAAGTTAAACTTCTTAATTAGAATCAGGAATCAGGACTCTTTGGCTGCTGATTGAAGGAAGAACTATCCTTAAATCCAGAGTGGGCCGGGCATGGTGGCTCATGCCTGTAATCCTAGCACTTTGGGAGGCCAAGGCAGGTGGATCACCTGAGGTCAGGAGTTCAAGACCAGCATGACCAACATGGTGAAACCCCATCTCTACTGAAAATACAAAAATTAGCTGGGTGTGGTGGTGTGCGCCTGTAGTCCCAGATACTTGGGAGGCTGAGACAGGAGAATTGCTTGAACCCAGGAGGTGGAGGTTGCATGAGCCGGCATCTTGCCACTGCACTCTAGCCTGAGCAACAGGGCGAGACTCCATCTCAAAAAAAAAAGGTAAATCCAGAGTGGTTGATAGTCAAGATGAAAAGCTAGATTATTTTTGTTAGGCTGGGAAATAAGCACCTCAGTGGCCCAAAAATAAGGCCTGAAATTTCCATTAAAAGAAACTGGGATCTATTCATCAGTTCTGTTGAGATCCCATAGTTTCATACCATAGAAATGGGCACAGAGGGCTTTGAGGGGAGAGTTGTAAGTGTAAGCTCTCTGTTCCTCTGTATACTGAGAATTGTGGGTGTCCACTGAGGCAGTTCATATTTGGCGGATGATTGAGTCCTGATTTCTCAGGGCCAGTGGACTCTGGTGTTACTGATCTTGTGGAAAAGTTAACCCTTGGCCGGGCGCGGTGGCTCAAGCCTGTAATCCCAGCACTTTGGGAGGCCGAGACGGGCGGATCACGAGGTCAGGAGATCGAGACCATCCTGGCTAACACGGTGAAACCCCGTCTCTACTAAAAAATACAAAAATCTAGCCGGGCGAGGTGGCGGGCGCCTGTAGTCCCAGCTACTCGGGAGGCTGAGGCAGGAGAATGGCGTGAACCTGGGAGGCGGAGCTTGCAGTGAGCTGAGATCTTCTGGCCACTGCACTCCAGCCTGGGCGACAGAGCGAGACTCCGTCTAAAAAAAAAAAAAAAAAAGAAAAGTTAACCCAGTGAGAAGATTGTATGCAGAAGTTTTAAATGCACATTGATCATAATTTGAATATGTCACAGTCTTTATTTTTCTTTTCAGCCAATCCTGAGGCAAAAGAAACACTTTAATTCACTGCACATTCCAAAAGCCTTGCAGAAGGCCCTGCCATTTAAGAACAAGCCCAAGACCCAAGCGAAGGCAGGCAAGGTGCCAAAGGACAGGCGGAGACCGGCCGTCATACGCGAGCCTCATGAAAGAAAGGTACTGTCGCCCATGCCGTACTGCACACTGCATTTAGATAGGAAAGAATGCTCTCTTCAGCATACTTCCTGTTTCTACTGCAGTCTCAGTTATTCAGGGTACTGGAACTAAAGTCAGAGGAAGAGCCAGAGTTCGTTTCCCTTCCTTTGCCTGGTCCTGCTCTGCCCTGTGCTTTTGATGGGGATAACAGGCACATGGCTGGGGAACTCCTCTGTCTTGGTTAGCTGCACACAGTGTCCACAGAATGATGAACACAGGTGGTAAAGGTAAAATGCGATCACACCTGTGTCTCCATGCCAACAATGACTTCCTAGCGCAGGATGCATTTTCATGCAGTTAATATTCATTTGGATCGTGGGTTGCCTCTAGTCTTAGTGCTTAGGATGCGAGTGTGTCAGGTGGCTGAGAGCATTCTGATACTCACTGGCTTTTGTCCTGGTCAGATCCTCGCGCTGCTGGATGCTCTGAGTACGGTGCACAGTCAGAAGATGAAGAAGGCCAAGGAGCAGCGGCACCTGCACAATAAGGAGCACTTCAGAGCCAAGCAGAAGGAGGAGGAGGAGAAGCTGAAGCGGCAGAAGGACCTCAGGAAGAAGCTCTTCCGAATTCAGGGGCAGAAGGAAAGAAAAAACCAGAAGTCCAGTTTGAAGGGGGCTGAGGGCCAGTTGCAGTGAGCCTTTGGACTGGAGGAACTGTCCCTGGATCTGCGGAGGTGGACAGTTTCAAACATCACAGTTTGAATGCCTGTGAATGACAAGTCAGTGGGCAAGAGCTCAAGAGATGTCTCTACCCAAACTGTGCCTGCAAGAGGAGGAACGGAGAAGGCTGGACTGCTGGGACTGGGTTCGTTCTCACCACCTGGGGCTGTTGAGATTTAAAGTGATGTAAGCTGTGGTTATGTGGATTCTCTTACTTTCCTCTGCCTGCCTCAGTTTAATTATTTTGTCCTACAAAATATCATTAAAATATTTTTTGTTAGTTTTGGCTTAGTAGTTTTCATTAGGGATGAATGCCTGACAATCCTTTGTGGATAATTATTTATGCTACCACCTTCATGAGGAGACTTCCAAAATAGAAATATTCACTTGTATCCTCAGCTCCCATGGAAAATTTTAGAGAAGGGTATGTAGTGTTTTTGTTGTGTTTTTTGTTGGAGTGACACGCAAACCTAGATGGTACAGCCTACTATGCACCTGGGCTCTATGGGCTCCTTTGATCACTGGCCCTTGTGGACATTTTCTATCTTATTTCATGTGTTCTGCACATTAGTATAGTGACAAAGTAACAGTAAGTACCTTTTTAAAGCTTTAGACTTAGGAGATTGTTGTCTCAGGTGCAGAGACCAAGGAAATTGTATGTTATCAGTGAGATAGGCTTCCCGTATTACGCTCATGCGTTATACCTGCCTAGCTACATTGCCTTTTTTTAAATTAAACATTATATTGATGTAATCATATTATTACATAGGCGATGTATGTATTTTATGATTGTATGTTGATATAGTTATGGGGCATCTAATCTTATACGATGTAATCATAGATTCACATATAGTTGTATATTTTGCCCAATTTCTCTCAGTGATAACGTTTCACACATATCACAATCAGGATGTTGACATCAATACAGCCCATTGATTTTATTTACATTTCCCCAGCTTTACTTTCCCCAACGTATACTCCCCCATGTGTGCATGTGTGTGTAGAAATACGGAATGCAGCTGGGCACAGTGACTCACGCCAGTAATCTCAGCACTTTGGGATGCTAAGGCAGGAGGATCACTTGAGCCCAGGAATTTGAGACCAACTTGGGCAACATGGCAAAAACCTCATCTCTACAAAAAATACAAAAATTCGCCAGGTGTGGTGGTGCACACCTGTGGTTCCAGGAGCTTGGGAGGCTGAGGTAGGAGGATCACTTGAGCTCGGGAGGTCAAGGCTGCAGTGAGCAATGATAGCACCACTGCACTCCAGCCTGGGTGACAGAGCAAGACCATGTTTCAAAAAAAAAAATTTATATATATGTAGAACACTTCATGAATTTGTGTGTCATCTGTGCATGCTGACCTCTGTGTTGTGCCAGTTGTAGTATGTGTGCTGCTGACATGAGTACCACATTGCCTTTACAACATCATAGGGGCCAAAGAGGGTCAGCAGGATTGTGAGCAGTTGGCCTGGTCTGAGAGGCTGTCTAAAAGTCTAAAGCTGTCAATAGACAGATGCTCAGGTTTGTGTCTCCATAAGAAGGGAAGGGGATGTGAGGATCCCATCAGGGCTGGATCCATCTGGGAAGTGACAGTTGGAACACGCCCAGACCAGACCTTTCTGAGCAACTCCGGGTGTAAATTTTCCTCTATTCCTCAAGAGCTATTATGAATTTCATCATCCAGCATGCTGATAGACCTGGGGACTGACACCTAGTAAGCCCATAACAATTATAATTTAAAACCAATTTGTTATATAGCATAATTGATACATTTTAAAATTCAAAACTGTAATTCAACTAAAATATACAAGGCACTCTAAGTCATACCATGTTTTACATTTAAGTAGCTTACAATGTGATCAGCAAGTGTCTTATACAACAAGCAAATTTGTTCAAAGAGAAGCATTGCAAATAAGTATTTATAATTGTATAGTTTTATATTTTAGCCAAAAGAGTGAAATCCTTTAGCAATGAGGGAAATAAAAGAATGTTTAATTACAGTTGCAGATAATTGCCTTTTCCAAAGACAATGTATGTAGGCAGAAATCATACCTGTTAATATTTAAAATCTTGGTTTATCATATTTGGAGAACAAGGGAAATAAAAAGTTTGTATATCAAGATTATTTAAAACTAAGGAATCTCTAACGTCTGAAAGAAACAATAAATAGCATTTTCCATGTAGAGTTTTTATTGGTGAAGATCCCACCTGGCCAGGTTAGTAAATGCATCAGTTTACCAGTCACACATCAGTTAAGGATGGGGATATATTCTGAGAAATGTATCATCAGGCAGTTCTGTCATTGTGTAAACATCATAGAGCAAACCTAGATGGGACAGCCTACTGTGCACCTGGGCTCTATGTTATGGCCTGTTGCTCCTAGGCTACAAACCTGGACAGCATATGACTGTACTGACTACTGTAGGCAGTTGTAACACAGTGGTAAACATTTATGTATCAAAACATAGAAAAGGCGTAGCAAAAATACAGTCTTGTGGAACCACCGCCATATATATGGTCCGTCCCATCGTGCAGCATGTATGTATACACATAGTTTTTGCTGTGAGTTTGCATCCATCTCATAGGAAGACATCAAAATAAGGACCAGACTGGAGAGTGTGTAAATTATTTTTCAATACTAATGGCTTATTCATTTGATACTGTCAGCAAGTATGTTGCAAAAATAAATACCACCAGAATGTGAGTTACATGAGAACAGGAACTGGGTTGTTCACCTTGCTGGCACTTGGAGTAGAGCCACTGAGCTTAGCGCTGCATAAAATTGCTTGGAAGAAAGAAGGGAGGGCATTCCAGATAACTGAAGCATTGCTATGCAAAGTAAGCATTTGCCCTCTAAAATATTTTAACAATTTTTATAGAAACCTTTCTCAATTGCATTAAACTTTGTAAATTGTAAAAATTATTCTCTGTTACATCTTTCTATCTTTTTACTGTGCACAGGCAGCCATAGGTGCTGGGTATGTTTTGAAAACGAATCTATAGTGTCATTCATTCATTCCATGCCATTAAATATTCTTATTTAATATCATAAACATATCATTCCATGCCATTAAATATTCTTATTTAATCATAGATGTGTTCAGGTGTGTTTGGTTTCCTATTCATGGATGTACTAGATTGTTTCTTTTTTTTTTTTTTTTTTAACAAAACCTGTGAACTTGCTTTAAGTATTATCATTTGATGACATGCTCGCCATTTCAGAAATAAATGAGCAAAGAGGAAAGCCACCAGGTCTGATTCAGCTCTCTGGAGGCTTCAGAGCTTACCCCGCTGACGGGAAAAGAGCATCGGTTTAATTGCCCTTGGTAGTGACTTCTATTATCTAATATTTTGCCAGACTCAATATATTTCTTAAAGTCATTATTCAGAGTCTTCAGCAAGGAGATTGTATTTTATTTGTGTCTCCTTCGTTTTACCTAGTTTATTTCATGGTTTCAAAGTATTGTACCTTTTTGTAATCCTTTAACAAGACAAAAGGTTGAGATGTTGTATATTTAAATGCCGAAGGTGTTTTATTATGAGACTTAGCATTTCATATTTGGGGTGGTACCTTATTATTGAAAATCTCATAAACTTTGGTTGAGTGGGTATTTGGAGGAATCTTTTAAATCTTTTCTTAAGCAAAGTTTGGACATTCTAAAATAAGGTTGCCAACTGGCATGTAGACCAGGTGGCCTGTCATGTAACTTTTTTTGGGGGGAGGGGTGGGCTTGAGTTTTGTGTGTTTTGGTTTTTTCCGATTTTTGTTTTGTGATAAAATATGCATAATAAAACTTATCATTTTAACAGTTTTTAATTGTATGAGTCAGTGGCATTAATTACCTTCACAGTGCTGTTGCAGCCATCTTCAGAGACTTTCCATCATCCCAAACTGAAACTTTGTACCCATTAAACAATATCTCTTCATTCCCTCCTTCCCCCAGCCCCTGCAACCACCATTCTGTCTGAGTGACTACTCTAGATACTTTTGCAAATAGAATCATACAATATTTGTCTTTTTGTGTCTTGTTTATTTCATTTAGCATACTGCCTTCAAGGTGTGTCCAGTTGCAGCATGTGTCAGAATTTCCTTCCTTTTTAAGGCTGAATAATATTCCCAGTGAATGTCTTTACTGTATGTTGCTTATCCATTCATCTGCTGATGGACGTTTAGGCTGTTGGGTATAATGTTGCTGTGAACATTGGTGTGTAAATATCTGTGAGTCTCTGCTTTCAGTTCTGTGTGCAAAAGTGGAATTGTTGGGTCAAATGTCATTCTGTGTTTAATTGTGTGAGGAACTGCCACACTGTATCCACAGCTGCTGCACATGTTACATTCCTTCTAGCAATATGTACAAGGGTTTCAATTTCTCCACAGCCTGAACCACCCTCATTATTCTGTTTTTTTCTTGGTTGCTTGCTTGATTGGTTTCTTAAAAAACTGGCATCCTAGTGTGAAGTTACATCTCATTGTGATCTGCATGTTGGTAATGACTAGTGACGTTGAGCATCTTTCTGTGTGCTTATTGGCTATCTATAGACCTTCTTTCTAGAAATGCCTATTCAAGTCCTTTGAATCAGGTTTTTTGTTGTTGTTGAATTGTAGAAGTTATTTTTATATTCTGGATATTAAACCCTTATCAGATAAACCATTCACAAACATTTTCTCATTCTTTGGGGTGTCTTTTTACTCTGATAGTGTCCTTTGATGTGCAAAGGTTTTTTTAATTTTGATGAAATCCAATTTATTTTTTCTTTTGTTGCCTGTGCTTTTAGTGTCATAGCCAAGAAATTACTAACTTACTGTTTAGTTTTTTAAAAGTATTTATGTGATTATTTGGCTGATACCTGTCTCTAATGATTGACGGCACTTCTTGAGAGTGACTTTTAAACATGCAAATTTGATGTCACTTTCCGAGGCTCCTTCCATGGCTTCCCTTTACTTCTAGGCCGCAGCCCTTGTCTGGCCTCGCTGCTGCTCTGGCCCTACCCTCCTCTAGGGCCTCTCTTCTGCTGCCTCCAGCTCTGGCCACAGTGGCCCTTCATTCCTCGGTGCACTTGCCTGGGGGTCTCAGCACAAGCAGTTCCCTCTGCCTGGAATGCGGCAGCTCCTAAGTCCCCCTCCCGGCCTCCACCTCCTCGCTGCTCCTTCTGACGCTGGCCCTGAGACCACTGGTCGGTGCGGCCTTCCCTGGACCCTCTTCGAACACCCCAGTACTCCTCCACACGTTTCTTCAATAAACCAGTGGCACTCAATTGTGCAGTCCAGGGACCCCTGGGATTTTCACGACCCTGACAGCGGCTGGGTGAGGTCGAGTCAAGAATGTTTCATGACAATAAGGAGATGTTATTGACCTCTTTTCACTGGAAGTGGGAGCGTCTTGCGCGGGGCAGCCGGCTGAGGATGCGGCTGTGTTAGGACGTGACGGCTCGCACAACTGAAGCACTGCCACTTTCCCACAATTTTTTTTTTTTCCTTTGGAAAACATTTCTCACAAAAATATGCGACTTATGTTACCATGTAATGCGCTTGCTTCTGTTATTTTAAAACAAACTAATAAATACCTTAAATGTTTCTCGGCTTTATTTTTTGTTGTTATGGTTCCTTTTCTTCTCTTTCCCCCAGCTTTATGAAGGTATAATTGACAAACTTGCGTATCTCTACTGCTCACAGCGTGCTGTTTTGTTGTATGTGTGCCCCGTGGAACGCTTCGTGGCGCTGCTACACACTTCCATCACCTAGTGCGTTGAGGGTGCCTGGGATCCGCGCTCCCGGCGCTGCGCCCTCGACCCCACGCTGTGCCTGCGCCCTGGGACCGGCGCCCGCCGCTGGAACCGCACCCACGGCCGGCGCCCCGTCCCCAACCCGGCTTTAGTTTCCACCCACGCGAAGAAAATCAGCCTCGGTCTTGTTTAGGCACGGAAAGGGCTGGAGAACCGCATCCTTCCGAGGTGCCCCCAGCGCGGCTACCCACGGTGCGCAGGACCCGGGACTGTCGCGCAGCGCCCGGGAACGCACAGGAGGCGGGACCCAGGAGCGAAGCCCCTGCCGCGTCCCAGGCTGGACATGGCCCTGCACCCCCAGCTGCGGGGCGGGCCGGGGCGTGCACGAGAGCGCGCGCTTTACAACCGGTCGGTCGTTCTGGGAAAGTTGAACGCGCTGCAGCTACTTCACCTGCTGCTGAAAGGAGCCCGGGCAGGGCTGGTCACTCCGCGCCACGCCCCGCGCGCCAATACCAGAAGGTGAATGTTCAGAACATTTTTATCATTTAAAGCCAGTATACCGGCCGGACGCGGTGGCTCACGCCTGTAATCCCAGTTACTTGGGAGGCCGAGACAGGAAGATCCGATTGAGCCCAGAGGTTCCAGAGCACCCTGGGCAACATGGCAAGACCCAATCTCTACAAAAAAAAAAAAAAAAACCTGCAGTGGTGGCGCGCGCCTGTGGTCCCAGCAACTCAGGAGGCTGAGGCGGGAGGATGACCTGAGTTCAATAGGTCTCCAGCCTGAGTGACAGCGAGACCCTACCAATAAATAAAGCCAGTGTGCCTAAAATACCATCACAACATGGACTCAGTATAAAAATGATTATTGAACTGGTTGACATTCCTGTTTTGTGCTAAGTCTTTGAAATTTGGTGCTTTTGTTTGTTTTTGTTTTTGTTTTTGTTTTTTTGAGACAGAGTTTCTCTCTTATTGCCCGGGCTGGAGTGCAATGGCACGATCTCAGCTTACTGAAACTCTCTGCCTCCCAGGTTCAAGAGATTCTCCTGCCTCAGCCTCCGAAGTAGCTGGGATTACAGGCGCCCACCACCATGCCCTGCTAATTTTTTGTATTTTTCATTGAGATAGGGTTTCGTCATGTTGGCCAGGCTGGTCTCCAACCCCTGACCTCAGGTGATCCGCCCACCTCGGCCTCCCAAAGTGCTGGGACCACAGGCCTGAGCCACCATGCCCAGCCCAGTGTGTTGTATTCTTATAGCACCTCTCAGTTCAGATCTAAATTTTGTGGGAAATAATCTATATTTAGATTTAACAGTATTCACAGTTGAAAAAAATAGATGTATATCCCCTTGTTTCAAATGTAATTGAACCTAGTCACTCGTTTGAAATTCAAAGTAATTAAAATTAAAATTTTCCAGTTCTTGGCAGCAGTTGCACATTTCAAGGGCTCAGTGGTACCATGTGGCAGTGGTCCCGTAGAGGACGGCACAGCTCTAAACATGGCTTAGGAAGGTGGGGAAGACTTCCTTAGAGAAGCAAGTGATGGTAGAGCCATGACCAGAAGTTGGTTAATTTGGCAAAGTCTGGGAGTTGGGGAAGCAGAAGAGTGTGTCAAGTACAGGAATGTTATGTGGAAAGGCCTGTGACACAGGGCAGCATGATGCCTGCATACCAGCCAGGACAGCGGCAGAGAGTCCTAGGAGCTGGGGAGGAAAATAGAGAGGCAGGGGATGAGGCCACCTTAAGATGCTATCTTCATCCCAAGACACCAGGAAGCCCTGGGAGAACATTTAGCTGGGACAGCATGGTCAGATTTCCATTTTTTAAAAGCTGTTTTGCAACTGGGTGGACATAGTTTGCAGGGAGTGCAGGGGAAGGAGGCACAGAGAGAGAGAAGTGATAGGTGCTAGAGCTCTGAGAGGTAACATTGGAGGGGTAGTGGGTCTGGGGGTTGTGAGGAACAAGGGGTTTTCGGGGAGTACCCCAGGGCCCCCAGGTGTCTGGCTGGGATACCAGGTGGAGTGATGGGCACCTGTGGGACTGCCAGGTAGAGACATCTGAGGCAGTAGCTGGAGAACTGTCTGGAACTCCGGTTGATGTGCTAACTGGGCTTAAGACGTACTCCCAAGAGTTACCAACACCTACACTTGGGAGTGGGTGCATTATCCAGGGAGGAGCCAAGATTGAACACAGGTGGGTTTTTGTTCAGCATTTTTAAAATTTGTGATTATTTTTGTAGACACAAGGTCTCACTATGTTGCCCAGGCTGGCCTCAAGAGATCCCCCTGCTTTGGCCTCCCAAAGGGCTGGGATTAGAGGCGTGAGCCACTGGTCCCAGCCTGTTCAGCACTTTTTCCACTAGCTTGGTATCTCCATACACCTCAAAAAGATCACCAAGTCCAATCCATACATGCAAACCAGTGCTCAAGAAGTCCACATGATCCTGCTGTGGTTCATTTGACCAAAACTGAGTGGTGGAGCTAAGCAAGGCTGTTGCACAGAAGCCGGATATGTAAGCGGCCTCAATACAGAGGGTAGTCACCATCTCCCAGTGTCTGACTACTGCATGCACACTTGGCAACCTGTGCTCAGGTCAGGGATGGTCTGGATGGGGGCTCCAGTTTCTGCCACTGACCAGGGATGTGACTCTGGGCAACATATAAAATCTCTTGGGTTTTAAGTTTCTTATCTGTAAGATGGGGATAATAAACCAATCTTGCAGCATGTGAGGATTTAATGAGACTACAGTTCCCATGAAGGGGAGGGGGTGCCGACCTTCCCACACAGTCAAAAATCCACATATAGGCCCGGTGTGGTGGCTCACGCCTGTAATCCCAGCACTTTGGGAGGCTCAGGCGGGCAGATCATGAGGTCAGGAGTTTGAGACCAGCCTGATCCACATGGTGTATTTTGTAAAATACAAAAATAGTCGGGCATGGTGGTGCACACCTGTAATCCCAGCTACTCAGGAGGCTGAGGCAGGAGAATTGCTTGGACTCAGGAGGTGGAGATTGCAGTGAGCCGAGATCTCGCCACTGTACTCCAGCCTGGGGGACAGAGTGAGACTCCGTCTCAAAAACAAAAAGAAATCCACATATAACTTTCAACTCACCACAACTTTTGTTAATAGCCTACTATTGGCCAGAAGCCTTACCAATAACATAAACACTCAACATATATATGATTTGTATTGTGTACTGTATTCTTATAATGAAGTAAGCTACAGAAAAGAAAAATTACTAATAAAATCATAAGGAAGATAATGTATTCACTATCACTAAATGGAAGTGGATCATCATAAAGGTTTTCATCCATATCGTCTTCACATTGAGTAGGCTGAAGAAGAGAAGAGGTTGGTCCTGCCATCTCAGGGATAGCAGAGGCAGAAAAGGTAGGGGAGATGGGAATGAAGGCAGGAGATGCATGCACGCTAAGAAATTCATCATTATTTCTGTCTGACATTTTTGCTTTTTCATTTCTCTAAATATGTTTCTTTATGATACCAATCCTTCCACCATTTGTTTTAGTTTCGGTGCCTGTACCATAGAAAGGTCCATGTGGTAAAAGAAGTCACAAGCAGTCATGAATAATCGGAGCCCCTCTGCCAGATTGTTGAATGTCAACTTGTTTTCTGGCACTGCGTCTACATCCTCTTCCTCATGATCTGGTGCTGATTTGAAAGCACTCATCTCCATCAAGTGGTCTTCTGTTAATTCCTCTGGTCTGACGTCTGTTCACTCTTGAATTTCTCCAAGATCCGTATCCTGAAAGCCTCCATTCCCCATCTGTTTTGCCATAGGCACACTCTCTTTCGTGATTTCCTTGATTGGCTCTGTTGTAAATCTGGACACAGTTTTTTCCAGTAGGAAGGCTAGGCACTGAGAGCCTTCGAACCTTCTGCTTCACCTTTTGACATATAGGGCCCAATTTTAATGCATTTAAATGTTGCCTCCACCCCAAAATGAACATGGGACGTATGTAATGTGTGAAATAGGTGTGTCTCACCGCCTTCATGAATACTCATAGAGTCTTCTATAACCTGTTGAATATGTACATTTAGCCAACTCTTTCAGCATAACTTCCTGTCTCACCTTTCTGTCCCTGGAAGTGCCTGCTTTTGGTCTTTGCTAGAGGCTACACTTCCCAGCCTGTCAAGATGGCCAGCCTGCAGGCTGCAACCTTTCTAAGAAATAAGGTTCTTGGGCTTGCCCAGTGGCTTACGCCTGTAATCCCAGCACTTTGGGAGGCTGAGGTGGGTGGATCACTTGAGACCAGGAGTTTGAGCCCAGCCTGGCCAACATGGTGAAACCCTGTCTCTACCTAGAAGAAAATACAAAAATTAGCCAGGTGCAGTGGCATGTGCCTGACTTCCCAGCTAATCAGGTGACTGAGGCAGGAGAATTGCTTGAACCTGAGAGGTGGAGGTTGCAGTGAACTGAGATCACACCGCTGCACTCCAGCCTGGATGACAGAGCTAGACTCTGTCAGACAAAAAAAAGAAAAAGAAATAAAATAAGGCTCTTGACCTGGCACAGTGGCTCATGCCTGTAATCTCAGCACTTTAGAAGGTCGAGGTGGGAGGATTGCTTGAGCTCAAGAGTTTGAGACCAGCTGGGCAAGATAGTGGGACCCCTGTCTCTACAAAAACAAGTTTGAAAATTAGCCAGGCATGGTGGCACACACCTGTAGTTTCAGCTACTTGGGAGGCTGAGGTAGGGGAACGCGTGAGCCCGGGAGAGGTTACAGTGAGTCATGATTGTGCCACTGTACTTTAGCCTCTCCAAATTTGTAGATCTCATAATTTTAAGTCACCAACCTGCACCAGTCTTTTGTTTTAAGTTGTCATATAATGACATCAGTTTTTCTTGAATCATATTAGAGTCTATGGATATGCTTTTCTTATAGATATTCTGCACCCACATAAAAGCTGCATTTTCTCTCTTTCTCTGTCCTTCCTTCTTTCTTATTTACTTTTCTTTTATTTTTTTTTCTGACAGAGCCTCGCTTCCAGGCTGGAGTGCAGTGGTGTGATCTTGGCTTACTGCAGCCTCCACCTCCTGGGCTCAAGTGATACTCCTGCCTCAGTCTCCCAAAGTGCTGGGATTACAGGCATGAGCTACTACATCCAGCCAAAAGCTACATTTTCAAGACTAGATAAAAAGATTTTATTTGTCAAAGAGAGCAAAGTTTCATGTCTGCCAGCATGGTTGCAGTGATGACATTGTGAATTTCCTTTTCTTTTTTTACAGTGGTTGTTAGGCTGGATTAATTTATCTTGAAATGGTGGGCAGCTGCAGCTGCAGACCTCAGTCTATAGTACATATCAATCAATCCACCTTTTTCTTGTACTGACTAGACTTTTCTCTGCTTCTTGGCAGCACTTCCAGCATCACTAGTGGCACTTCGTACACATCCCATTGTCTTCTTCAGGTTTATAGTATTGTACTAAACATGAAAAATACATGAGAACCATGAGAGATTACTTTTCACTATGATACACAATCTACAGGAGAGACAAGTGCTCACGCAGAGATGGCTAGTGTCACATGGCATTTTAAGTGGACACTCGATACCTTAGCTCACTGCAATAGTAGCAGGAGGGGCGACAGAATTACTACAGCAGTACGGTGGGCTCCCATTAATTTATGCAGTTATGACTTAATACTGCATCTTTACATTTGTTTACATTTCTCTTGACTGAATGGTACCATGTACTGTGTTTGTGTGCATAGCTTTTGATAAATTTTAACTGTTTATAATAGATTTATGCATGTCTTATGGTGGTAAATGATAAAATTATGCTAGTATTTTATGCATTCATGACATACATTTTTCTTAACTTTTTCAATATTTCTAGGCTACAAGGTTCATCTGCAAGTTTCTTCAAATGGTTGCAATGCTTACTGCAACCTCCACCTCCTGGGCTCAAGTGATCCTCCTGCCTCAGCCTCCCAAAGTGCTGGGATTACAAGCATGAGCTACTACATCTGTCCAAAAGCTGCATTTCCAATACCAGGTAAAAAGGTATTTGGCCAAAAGAGCAAGGTTTCACATCTGCTGGTATGGCTGATGTGAAATTTTCCAATGTATTTTTCCAATATATTTATTGAAAAAAAACTGTGCCTGGTGTGGTGGTTCATGCCTGTGATCCCAGCAATTTGGGAGGCCAAGGTTGGGAGGGTTACTTGAGTCCCAGAGTTCAAGAACAGCCGAAGCAACATAGAGAGACCCCGTGTCTTTTTTCTTTTCTTTTTTTTTTTTTTTTTGAGACAGAGTTTTGCTCTTGTTGCCCAGACTGGAGTGCAGTGGCGTGATCTTGGCTCACTGCAACCTCCACCTCCCGGGTTGAAGCGATTCTCCTGCCTCAGCCTCCTGAGTAGCTAGGACCACAGGCACGTGCCACCAATTTTTTTTTTTTTTTTTTTTTTTTTTGTATTTTTAGTAAAGACGAGGTTTTACCACATTGGCCAAGATGTTCTCAATCTCCTGACCTTGTGATCCGCCCACCTCAGCCTCCCAAAATGCTGGGATTACAGGTGTGAGCCACCACGCCTGGCCAACTCCATGTCTATTTAAGAAGATTTAATTTAAACAAATTTGTTTTAAAGAAAAATCTGTATGTAGGTGGACCCATGTAGTTCAGACTTGTGTGTTCAAGGGTCACAACTGTACCTGTGGTGACTGATATGAAACAGAGGACCGAAAAATGTTAGTTTTATTTCCCCATCTGGTCCCATTTAAAAGAGGTGTTTAGGTCTGAGAATTTTCACACGTACAAAGTTCCACTCCAGGATGCCGAGGAACCACACCCCTCTTGCTGGAGTCCAGCCCTCCCCAACCATCCCTGCTGACTGCTGATGCGCCTTCCATCCCTGTCACACTGTTGTCTCGGGAAGGTCACGTGAGTGGAGACACACAGCATGGAATCTCTGTAACTGGCTGCTTTCGCTAAGCATCATGTTTCTGAGCTCCACCCCAATGCTCTGTGTGTCAGTGGCGTGTTCCTTTCGATTGTGGAATGGTGTTTGCCTGCATAGGGAGACACGGGTGGTTACCCCTTCATCCATGGGAGGACATGTGGTTGTGTCCAGATTTGGGCGATTATGGAGAGTTGCTATAAACGTTTGTGCAGACATTTTCATGTGAACACAATTTTTCCTTACTCCTGGGAAAATCGTTTTGGGACTGCTGGGTCATGTGGTTTAACAGAACTGTCAAACTGCTTTCCAGTGTCACCTAACTGTGGTTTTGATTTGCATTTCCCTAATGACTAGTGTTGATGGTCTCTCATAGGCTTGCTGTCTTCCACATAGAGCGTCCTCTTCAGTGAGGGCCCAAGTCTTCTACCCACTTTTGTTTGGATGGTTTTCTAACTGTTGATTTTGAGAGTTCTTTATATACCTCGGACTACTTTCTTTGTTGGATATGTGGTTTGCAGATATTCTCTCCCAGCCTATAGCTGTCTTTTCCATGTCTTTTAATAGTGTCTTTTGCCAACTTATATTTATTATTTTGATCAAGTCTAACTGATGGATTTTTGCTTTTACATGCATTTGGCGTCATGTCTAAGAACAATTTCCCTAACCTCAAGTAATGAAGATTGCTTCATTACTATGTTTTCTTCCAAAACTTTAAACACATACTCTCTCTCTCTCGTACCAAATAAGGAGGAAACATTCATGACAATTGCAGTCCTGGTTTCTGTAGCTGGTCACATGGTCCTATAACTACCTTCTTCCACTCCCCATTCTGTATTCCCTTTGCCTTCAGGAAGCCTCCACTGGTTGTGGTTTTTAACCTGGTGGGGAACCTTCATTCGTGAAGGTTCTGGACCATTATTAATCCTGCCTAGATTGGGTTGTTGTGCTTTTCCATTGATCTTAATCACAGCGCATGCCACGAGGGCCCTCCTATACCCCAGACATTCTCTCTCCCTGTCCATTGTGAAGCAGCAGGGCAGTTTCTCCTTGGCGGTCTGGACCAGCCACCCCCACCAGCGTAGTAACTCTTTACCTGTTGATCCAGAGGCATGAGGAACTTGGCACCGCCAGGTGACAGCCTAAACTTCCAGTGCAACGGATCATCGCTGTGTCTCCTGGCGGCAGCATTCCTCCCTTTGGAACTAAGACCTCTAGGCCAGCAGAGCATAAGGTAGTGGGGATGAGGAGTAAAACTGTTGCTAGTGGGTCACTAAGGGTGATGGTGAGTAGTGCTGTGCTCAGAGTCCTGGCTAGGGGAGGAATAGCACCATGTATTGGACACTGATTCCGAGCATATCTAGCCTTCTAAGAGCCTCGCCCCAGCCTTGAAAGGCACTGCCACTGAGCTGCACTGTCACTGAGTCCTCCACAGGCCATTATTCCACCATCTGTCAAGCCAGCTGCCTCAGGACAGTGGGAGCCTGAAAGGCCAGTGAATTCCATAACATTGGGCCATCGTGGCATTTCTTTTGCTGTGATGTGAGCTCCCAACCAGAAGAAATGCTATGTGGATACCATGACAGTGGAGAAGGCATTCTGTAAACCCACAAGTGGTAGTTTCAGCAGAAGCACTGTACTCAGGGAGGGCAAATCCATATGCAAAGTGTGTATTCCACTTAGAACAAATACTGCCCCTTCCATGATGGAAAAGGTCGTAGGTAATCAACCTGTCACTGAGTGACTCACTGATCACTCCAGGGGATGGTGTCATACTGGGGACTCAGTGTTGGTCTCTGCTGCTGGTAGACTGGATGCAGTGGTGGCTGTAGAAAGGTTGGCCTTGGTGAGCGTGAGTGCATGATCCTGAGTCCATGTATAACCTCATCCCTGCCACCATGGCCACTTTGTTTCTGGGACCCTGGGGTGATGACAGGGGTGGCTGTGGAAAGAGACTGACATCTACAGAATGGGTCATCTTATTTACCTGTTGTTAATGTCCTGCTCTGCTGAGGTCACCCTTCAGTGAGCATTCACATAGGACACACATATCATCACAGTTTCTGCCCCTTCAGTGAGGTATGTCCACATCCCTCTTCCCCAGGCTTCTCTGTCATCCATCTACCTCTCATGTTCCCTGCAAGTCCCTAACTAGCCAGCCAAATTATTGGCCACAGCCTATGAATTGGTATACAATCTCACGCCTGGCTATTTCTCCTTCCAAGCAAACTGAACAATCAGGTGCACTGCCCCAAGCTCTGCCCACAGGGAGGGTTACCCTTCACCTTTGTCCTTTAGGGATGTCCTAGAAGGGGGCTGTCATGCTGCAGCTGTCTGCTTTCAGGTGGTACCTGGGTATCACACAGAACCATCTGTAAGGGCCAAGAGAAGGCCTAAGCCTTCTCTTCCTCTGTCATCTTATCCTAGGGAAATCCCCATGAGGCCATCTGTGCAGGCCGGGAGAGAGAAGGCAGTGTACCAGGGATGGGGACCATGGGCATTTGGGCCACTTATGTAACTGACTTGTGCCTTCAGGGCCTGCTGGAGCCTGCTAACACACAAACCCCTTTCCTCTGATGATGGAGCGCTGCCATGCATGCCCACCTCATGCTTGGTGGGTCAGATAAAACTCAGTTCACACTGGGCAGCTCAGATCACATGGGAACTTAGTGATCCCCAGTTAAGCGTTCAGCCCAGTGGCAAATGAACAGATGTTTCTCAAAAGGAAAATAGTTATCTGCAGAGGATGGCAGGGCTGTGCACCAAAATCTTAAGGTCCTATGCTGTGACTCACCTATAGGGGCCTGCCAAAGGCTCCAAACTTATCTGCCACTGATGCTTCAAGCACCATTGGATCTTCTGGGTCACATGGTCCCTGTGGCAGAGCAGCATGCACGGGCACCTGGACCTGCTGCACGGCCTTCTCTTGTTCTCAACACCAGCAATCTTTCAGGTCACTTGTTACATGAGCTGGAGCAACACACCCAAATGAGGAATATGCTTCATCAAAACTCCAAATAGTTCAACTTGCATTATAATTCAGCTAGCCACAGGATGAGATTCTGAGTTTGATTTTCAGCAATCTCAGCTGAGGGGCTACTTGGGCTAAGGGTCTACTTGAGGGCACACATAGGAGCTTTCAGGTCATTTATGTGATACTTGAGTTGGGAATTGGAATCCCTGAGCTCATTCTTTTACTTCCCCTTTGTCTAGTGACAATAGAAGCAACCATCTAGTATTTATTAGTTTGCTGAAAATGTTTGAAATGTCCTATACACAGTCACCCAGATCTTTGCTTCTTATTAAGTGGTTGATTAGGAGTCTCCAATGGTGATATTTGTGTATCTCTATTGCCAGATTATGCCATGAACTATCAGTGCTCTCTTTATTATTGGAAATAGAGTTATTAACAACTTTAAATGAAATCTGATTAGAGAACCCATTCCAGAAACCCCAGAACAAACCCAGAAAACTCATTCTCAAAATTCTGTTCCTCTAGAACCATTATCTGTACCAAAATCTGTATTAGTCAGGATTTTTGAGAGAAACAGAACCAATATGATATATAATGGGCTCACACAATTATGGAGGCCGAGAAGTCCACTTGGCAGCCTGGAGACTCGGGAGAACCAATGATGTAGTTCTAGTCTGTGTTGGAAGGCTTGAGAACCAGGAAAACTGATGGTTGAGTTCCAGTCCAAAAGTCAGTAGGCTCAAAATCCAAGAAGAGCCTATGTTTCAGTTCATGTCCAAAGACAGGAAAAGGCCAATGTTCCCTGTCAAGCAGTCAGACAAGAGGAGTCCCCTCTTGCTCAGGCTTTTTATTGTATTCAGGTCTTCAGTTGATTGAATGATCCTGCCCACATTGGGGAGGGCAATCTACTTTACTCAGTTTGCCAATCCAAATACTCATCTCAAGGGGAAACACCCCACAGACAAACCCAGAATAATGTTTGGTCAAATGTCTGGGCACCCTGTAGCCCAGTCAAGTTGACACATAAAATTAACAATCACAGCTTTTGTGGAATTAACCTAAATGTCTATAACAAATGAATGAATAAAGAAAGTGTGTGTGTGTGTGTGTGTGTGTGAGTGTGTGTATACACAATGGAATATTATTTAGCCATAAAAATGACATCCTGTCATTCAGGCAACATGGATGAGCCTGGAGGACCTTATGTGAAGCAAAATAAGTCAGCCACAGAAAGATATTCTCATTCATATGTGGGAGCTAGAAAAATTTTGAACTCATGAA
Organism: Piliocolobus tephrosceles; assembly: GCF_002776525.5. NCBI lineage: Eukaryota > Metazoa > Chordata > Mammalia > Primates > Cercopithecidae > Piliocolobus > Piliocolobus tephrosceles. Next base: position 89,816,744 of record NC_045442.1, on the reverse strand, counting down.
AATAGAGAATAGAATTGTGGGTATTAGAGGCTAGAAAGGGTAGAGAGGAGAGAAGGTTGGGGGAGGCTGGGTGACATACAAAATTATAGCTAGATAGGATGAATGAGTTCTGTTCTGCAACACTGTAGGGTGAATGTGGTTAACAATAATTTATTGCATATTTTCAAAAAGCTAGAAGAAGAAAGGATTTTGAATGTTCACAAAACAAAGAAATGAAAATGTCTGAGGTGATGGATATGTTAATTATCCTGATTTGATTATTTACACATTGTATATACATATGGAAATATTACTCTGTATCCCATAAATATATACAATTATTACATGTCAACTAAAACTAAAAGGAAACAATTAACTATCACAGAGATGAGCCCAGAAGCTCATAAACAACTTTTCCGTGTCACCGTCCTGAACTCCTCACGCGCCATCATTTCCCTGGTACTTTTCAGCTCCTAGGAGCTCTCCTTTTCAGCGCTCCAGCTGAGCAAGGGGATTATTTACTTCACTCTGCTCCTTGCTTGTCATGACAATGCCCACATCCAGCGTCAAGCAAGAAAAGGACAGAAAGAGTAAAAAAGCAATGGAGTGTGCCCACCTGCTTAGACCACTGCTCTAGTTATCAGGAAATGAGGTGCCAGTGGGCTGCAGGGAACTGAGGCATAAGAAAATGGAGTAAAGAGAAAAGAGTTTCCTGCACTCTCTCTGTGTGTTAGGAGACTGTTTCCTGCTCCTCAGTCAGATCAGGAAGGCTTCTCCTGAGCCCTCTCTGCACGCAAGTCCACTTCCAAGTTCAGGCCTCCTTGAAGACAGACTGAGAGACACCAGATAAGGGAAGTAGTAAAACTCAATGCCAGATCAGTGTTACTTTGAATTATGGTGTTTTTTCGCCCCAATTCTCCTGGGGTTATTTGATTTTAAAAGCCTTCAAATAGCTTCTTTATGTACTGTCTCTGATTTAGTGGGAGACACACAGTGAAACGTGCTTACTCCATTTTCCCCAAAACTGAAATTCCCTTAGTTTTTTATAAACTAGAAATGAATTCCTACAAATATATGAATTTGTTTAAATGCTCATTGTTTTGAAATAATTATAGATTCACACACAGTTGGGCAGGAGTGTAGAGAAAGGTTCCTTGTGCCCTTTACCCAGCTGCCCCAGGGCTAGCATCTGATATAACTACAATATCAAAACAGGAAACTGACATTGGTACAATCCACAGAGCTTACTAATATTCAACGAGGCAGTAACGTGCTTACTTGCGTATGTGTGCATATAGCTGTCTGTAATGTTATCAAGTACATATTTGTACTTATCATCAAAATCAGGATGCATACCTCTGCACCACAGGCTTCCTTGTGATACCACTTTAGAGGCACAGGTCCACATATCCTTCATCCCATCCCTAACACCTGGCAGCTATTAATTTTCTCTTCATCTCAGTAATTATGTTATTTCACAAATGCTATATACGTGGAATCATATAGTATGTACCTTTTTAAGATTGACTTTTTAAGATTGATAATTTATTTGAGTTTCATTCAAGTTGTTTCATGTATCAGTAGTTTGTTCTTAGTAATGCTGGGTAGTATTCCATAATATGGATGTACCATAATGTATCCAACCATTCACCATTAAAGGACATCTGGGTAGTTTTCAGTCTGGGGTTACTACAAATAAAGCTGCTATGAACATTTGTATATAAAATTCTGTCTAAAAACAAGTTTTTATTTATGTGCTAGAAATGCCCATGGTTTCATTTTCTTGGTCCTATGATAAGTACATTTTCAGTTTTATAAGGAACTGACAAACTTTTTCCAGAGTGGCTGTACCATTTTACATTTTCACTAGCAATTGTGGGTGCTCTGGTTTCTCTGCATCCTTGCCAGGATTTACTGTTATTCATTTTTTTCTTTTTTTTCTTTTCTTTTCTTTCTTTGTTGTTGTTGTTGTTGTTGTTGTTGTTGTTGTTGTTGTTGTTGTT